>NC_064615.1:360699449-361000337 GCF_023898315.1 Schistocerca nitens | reverse complement strand
AACATGTTCACTACATAGGCTGTATCAATAGCACTTAGAGCTTTTGTTATTGTTTTCGTTTGTCGTACTTTGTACATGAAGTCTAATTGGGGTGATGATATTTAGATTTTGTTTGTAGGTGTAAAGGTAATTAAATTATCTTATAAAAAAAACATAAAACAAAAAACCAAGAAAACTATCTTCTATTTTAGTCTTTCAAATATTTTATAGCAGATACATTGCACCGATTTTAAGTACGCGTGTTTTACCCTAGACTTTGTAATCTTTGATTTCATCAATTATTATCCATTTTTGCCATATCTCCGTATCCCATGGTTTTTGCCGTTATGATGGTGAACGTACGTGATTCTGTTTTTGAATCCTCCAAGTCCCTTTATTGTGTGTATTTGAATTGTTGACAGCCTGCTACTCACACAGTCCCTGTGTATTGAATCTGTACTGGTTGGAGTCAAGTTTCTTGTGTTTTCGTAAGCTGTATGACTTATAGTGTTTTATTTGTAATAATATTTCGATGTAAGTATCTTCTTACGAATGTTACATTGTATTTTTTGCCCTCGCAGCTCATGTCTGTCACTGCATACTCTTTAATTTCTGTTTTGTATCTCGTACAGTATCACGAGCGTGGTGTTTGACTGAAACCAGTTGGTGAATAAAATACAAGTCAGCATTCATGTTAAGCGTTTCTTAACCTTTAACTGCTGAGCTGCGGCCTGTGAGGCCGTACTCATGTTCCACAACTTGGTTACAATATTTTACCGCTCTCGCTTTCCCGACGCCTTTCCAGTACCTCCTCAGAAGTGCTAGCTGAATCAGGTAAACACGAGTAAACCAGATCTCCTGCTGGGGAGGTGATTTAGAAGTAATTAAATGTTGGCTGCGGTCTCTCAGACCGCACCTCAGGGTTAGCGTAATTATTTACAGTGAAAGGAATATTTTGTCATTCTTCTTTACAGGTACTGTAAAGATAAACAGTGCTGTACGAAAAAGACGATTCAGACTTTAGTATTGCAGAGAAGACACCCGAGAATTCTAACAACGAAGAAATTAATTATAATAGTCATTCAGAACTGGATATTTCAGAAGTTTCATTATCTGATGAAGATCTGGATGACGTACAGACAACCCGAAGGAGCTTTGATGGCAAGAACAGGAACAAGTGGTGAAGAATGCACGAAATACAGCAGTCAGAACTCCTTTGCATAATCATGTCATAAAATCACCCTCTTCAAAGTAGCCCAAATATGAAAAGCATGATGTTCTTTTCATTTCGTATAAGCTGATGGATAATGAAATGATGGATGAAATTTTGAAACGGATGAATAAAATGTTAGTTGCTTACAAAAATAATTTCTCAAACAACAATCGGTTTGAACTCACCGAATTTGATTCATAGAACTGAGACAGGATTTTCATGAAAATTCTGAAATATTTTCACAACTGATGATTCTGCCCGTGAAATTTTCCATTGCATTATAAGTGAAAATAGATGTCTTGTGCTACTACACCGCTTACGATTTGTCACTGCAGCAGACAGGAGTTAAAGATTATTGAGCGATAAGCTTGCACCTGTATCATTCATAATTGAAAAATTGATTTCTAATTCCTAAATCCCGTACAATTTAAGACGAAGAGTTAGTGTATATGAAATGCTAGTGCTTTTACGAGGCCGTTCTAATTTTGTTCTCTTCATGCCACGAAAACCTGCCAGATTTGGCATCAAAATTATGAGTATGGCAAAAAATGGTTCAAATGGCTCTGAGCACTATGGGACTCAACTGCTGTGGTCATAAGTCCCCTAGAACTTAGAACTACTTAAACCTAACTAACCTAAGGACAGCACACAACACCCAGCCATCACGAGGCAGAGAAAATCCCTGACCCCGCCGGGAATCGAACCCGGGAACCCGGGCGTGGGAAGCGAGAGCGCTACCGCACGACCACGAGATGCGGGCATTATGAGTATGTACGACAGTGAAACCAGTTACTTCTAGGATGGGTACGTTTATTGTGGAAAAGTGTCGAATGCCCAGAATTTATATAGTGAGAAAAAATTTTCGATATCAACTCAATCTGTTGTCATCTTATGTAAATCAATATACGGCTCTCATCGCAATATTACTATTGACATTTCATTTATTAAGTTAGTGTATTATACAATAGAAAAGGAACTTACGTCTGCTGGAACGGTGGAAAAAAAAAAGAAAAAGATATTCCTAACGAATTTCTTCCGAACAAAAACCGTTATTTGCTTTCACGGGATTATTATTATCCTATGTACCTAAAAATAAATAAATAAGCAGGTAAATCAATGGTGTTAGTTTCATCAGCGAGTCATGCTGATGAAATAGATAGGCATACAGAGAAGTGTGAAATTATTGCCTACTACAGTAAATCCTCGGAGTGTTGGGGGGAGTAGATGGGCTGGACACGAAATGCGCAGTTTACTCGACAAGCTGAAGGAAAAGACATTGGCCGCTGGCAATTTTCTAAAGAATTTTAAATTTGATTTGGGTGAATGCACGTGTTCTGTATAAACACTCAGTTTACGAAGCCAACAGAAAGAGAAGTTTTTTTAAAAAATGTTAGCACTTTTTTTTAGCGTGGCCTCAGATGCAACGCCGCGCTGTAAGCAACATGTTGCTAAGGGAACTAACATCGACAGTCATCCTAGTTCTGGGATCCGACGCACCCGAAGAACAAAAAAATGGTTCAAATGGCTCTGAGCACTATGGGACATAACATCTTAGGTCATCAGTCCCCTAGAACTTAGAACTACTTAAACCTAACTAACCTAAGGACATCACACACATCCATGCCCAAGGCAGGATTCGAACCTGCGACCGTAGCCGTCCCGCGGCTCCGGACTGAAGCGCCTAGAACCGCGCGGCCACCACGGCCGGCCCCGAAGAACAAGCACCAGCTCTTGAATAAGGAGCCAAAAGCAGACGAACATGCTACACCTGCCCATCTAAACTGAAGAGGAACCTGCAGTACGTGAAAAGAGCCTATTTGGCTACAATGTGCTACATTTCATGGCAATAACTGCATCTAATGTTGTGTTATCGCAATTTTTCATGAACAAAATATATTATTTATGTGTTACAGCACTCACAATATGTTATAATTTATAGCTTCAAAGAGTAATTTATAATATGGATAAATGTTATTATTTGTTTTGTTCAAATAGCTTCGTTTTCGCTCGGCTAGCGTTCGTAATACAAGACAGGTTTACAAAAAATATGCTTTATAAACAAATTAATATTCCTTTCTAGTTGTTATGCATTTGCTTGAAGTAATTACGCATGCAGAATTACACATTCTACTGGTGCTTGTACGACGCCCACAATACGGCGGTCTCAGAGAGCAAACCTCTGCAGAAGTGGGACAAGATCGGCATGCAGTCAGTCAAAGGTTAAAGTTTCTGATGGACTTCGCTACATCTGCAATGAGCAAGCGACGACGAACGGGTAAAGCCACGTATTGAATCATATTCACGTACTGCCCTGGCCACTTATGGTGATGACTGCTGCAAAAAAAGACGGAGAACGGAGGATAACGAACTACGTGAGCTCAAGGATAGGCTGTGTAACATACGAGGTGCATACGTGATATCTGATGTTAGATGGGTCACAGACAAAGTGGGTAGTGGGTGCTGACGAGAGCAGATGTACTTCCTATCTGCACAAAAGTACGTGGTATTCTTTTTTTTTTTATTCCAGGAACGAACAGCATCCATTTGCATTGAATGAAAAGGTTGAACACACATTTCCGCTTTCGTGGGGATCATGTCTGAAGATGCAACCGGCCTGTATTCATTTACGGGAAGAGATTACAGCATGAATGAGATTGATCACGCGTGATTGTACTTCCTATGAAAAGTTCAGCAGCACGTTCGTAACCGAGTTTTGGCTGAGGAAGTACACAGGATCATGACAAAATTAGGATACTAATCATGTTAGATTGTAGTGAGTCTGTCAATCACGATCCCATCTTATTCTTTGAGGAAGTAGTCAAAAAGAACCAGTAGTTATAAGGTAGTCTGTGTGATCCACGAGAGTCGATGCAAACAGGTCTGATGAAACTGCCGAATTAGTTGTACTCTGAGAATATCGTTGGATATCGGTATATGCAGGATATTAAGTCGTTCCAGGCCTCCCTAAAGCAACTTGGCTACGACCCAATTGTGGAAGATTATGTCCTTGGTTAACAGATGAGGCGAATGCCCTGCAACATGGATATGACTATGAAAGGAATAATCAGCAGCACTACTATGTAACCAATGCCATTATTGGTGGAGACTGAACTGGGGCCATGACAAATTGTATCTGCCTCACAGCTACAGTGGTCATGGTCAATTTGATGACCATAAGTCCATCAAATTATGGTTCACCTCCGCATCTTGTGAAATTGGTAAGCTAGACCGACATAGCAACAAATAACATCAGGGGAGGGATTGGAAGTAATAGACAATGACTGGTGAGAGAGGCATTAAATCGTAAGGAGGGTTTTAAGCTGACAGTGAGAGAAACAAAGACTTGGTATCGTGGGTGATTCCTTAATGATGTTACAAACTTTCAGGAATGATGGAGAAGGATAGATATATCAATCTGAGATCCGGAAATGATCGAGTCGAAAGTTGAAAGCGAATTTCGATCTGAAATCTCTTATAGGTGACCTCTTGTACTGCAGGATCTTTCCCCTCCATATTTTTGGAGGTATACTTTCTTATCTTCGTGTCATGAGTCTTCTTATTGGCTTGATGCAGCCCACAACGAATTGCTATCCCGCACTAACTTCTTCATCTCAGGGTAACACTTCCACACCACATTCTTGGATGTATTCCAATGTCTCTCTGCCCCCTACAATTTTCACCCTCTACAATTCCCTCTAGTACCGTCGAGTTTATACCTTGGCGTCTTAAGAAGTGTACTTTTTTGCTTGTTTTACTGCGCAAAAACCACTAAGGACATAAGCTCCCATCTCCTTACAGCCATCAGTAAACACGAAGATGTTATCACTAAGTTGTGTGCGAATGTCGAGAAACTTGCTGCAATAGATTAAATTCGAAGTTATACCATCCCGTCCCGTCATCTTGTCAGTATTACCCACATTTCTTCGACGATTCTGTGGAGAACATCCTCATTCCTTACCTTATCAGTCCACGTAATTTTCAGCATTCGTAGGTAGCACCACATTTTACATGCTCCTATTCTGTTCTGATCCGATTTTTCCACTGCACATAGAATACTGTGCTCCAAAAGTACGGTCTTTACAAGTTTTTCCTCAAATGTAGGTGTGTGTTTGGCACTATTAGACTTCTAGTCTAGAATGCCCTCTTTCACTGTGCTACTCTGAGTTTCATATAATTCTCGCTTCGTTGGTCCAATGTAGCACAACACCTTAACTTCGTCTACTTCATGATCAACACATTTGATGTTAAAGATGTCTCTGCTCTCATTTCTGCTACTTCTCTATTTTTGTCTTGTTCCGGTTTACCCTCAGTCCATATTCTGTGTTCATTAGACTGTGTATTCCATGCGACGGATCTGCACTTCTTAATTTTCACTTACGACAGCAGTGTAATTATTGAATGTTATCATTGATATCTGTTCACCTAAAATTTTTATCCGTCTCTTGAAACCTTCTTTCCCTTCCCCCATTGTTTCTTGAATATACAAGAAGAACAGTGGGAGGTAGAAGACCGCACCCTTCTTAGTGCGAGCACTTCCTTCCTCGTCTTCCAATGTTATTGTTCAAAGACGTATAGTACATTGCCCGTCTTTCACTATAGGTTACTGTTATTTTTCTCAGAATGGCGAACATGGTGTACCGCTTTACATTGTCAAACGTGAGAACTGCCTCCCAGGTGCCTTTGTCTTTACCAAAGCGAAGCTGATCGTCATCTGACATATCGTCTATTTTCTTTTCCAGTCTGATGTTGGTTGAAATGGCTCTGAGCACTATGGGACTTAACTTGTGAGGTCATCATTAAACGTTCCCTTAGAAAAACTAATGAATTACTGTGCTGATAAACCTCTACGTTATTTGATTTTCAAACAGCTGAGCAAAACTGAACGTAGTCAGACATTACTCTCTTTACTTATTCTGATCAACACTAAACTGACACACAATATTTTTAGCGCAACGCAATGTGACTTTCAAAAATCCCTATAAAACAGTGGTCCTGACTAACAATAGCCTATACCTTTCATGAAGCACTTACCTCACAAAAATCTTCGTTACTCCAACTACTGCAATACAGCGAGCGCCACTACTGCCAGCTAAATAAGAGATTCTAACTACTGAAGGCACTAACTACTGATAGGCATAGTTAGCAAATGAAAGATTTTGATAGAGAACAAACAATGTATGTACCTTAATAGTGTTCAAAAGTCATTATATATATATATATATATATATATATATATATATATATATATATATATATATGTGTGTGTGTGTGTGTGTGTGTGTTCGTGACATCCAGTCTTACAAATTTACTCCTTCTGGCGGACACACGTCCAGACCATCCGCTCTCAAAACTCCGCCATCTCTCTCCCCACATCCACCACTGCTGGCGGCTCACCTCCAACTGCGCAACGCTATGCGCTGTTCACATCCAACTGGCCAACACTACAATAGCGAATATTTCAACAATGCCAACCAGCCACAGACTGCACACCCCACAGTCAGTGATTTTCATACAGTGCGTTACGTGGTGTTACCAACATAAAAACCGAAACAGCCTACTTACAATCAGTTCCCTAGAACTTAGGACAACTTAAACCTAACTAACCTAAGGACATCACGTACATCCATGCCCGAGGCAGGATTGAAACCTGCGACCGTAGCGGTCGCGCGGTTCCAAGAATACTTAAACCTAACTAACCTAAGGACATTACACACATCCATGCCCGAGGCAGGATTCGAAACTGCGACCGTAGCGGTCGCGCGGTTCCAGACTGTAGCGCCTAGAACTGCTCGGCCATCAGCGGCCGTCAGTCTAATGTCTATTGCTATTGTAAGCAACATGTGTGCATGAGCTGTTAAGCTTATCGAGCTAGGACTTGTCGGCTCTATCAATCTTTCGAACTGTGTGGATGACTTACCACTTCACCCACCCACCCCTCTCGACCCCCCAGCTCCCACCCCACCCCAGTGATTTTAGAAATTCCATTGGAATGTTAGCTATCGCTTCCGCTTTATTTTATCTTAAAGTGTTCTAGAGCTTTTTTACACCATTACACACTGGACTCGCATTCGGGAGGACGACGTTTCAATCCCGTCTCCAGCCATCCTGATTTAGGTTTTCCGTGATTTCCCTAAATCGTTTCAGGCAAATGCCGGGATGGATCCTTTGAAAGGGCACGGCCGATTTCCTTCCTAATCCTTCCCTAACCCGAGCTTGCGCTCCGTCTCTAATGACCTCGTTGTCGACGGGACGTTAAACACTAACCACCACCACCACCACACCATTACAGAGGGAGGTCGAAGCCACCTTTGAGCTTAATAAGACCTCTACATGAGAAAAAGAGACAATTAGGGCGTTTCGAGAGATTGACCAGTCAACTGCGTTGCACACTGTAGTTCTCGTTTCGTCTTGCGAATGACAGGCGTAAAGGCATTTGGATCCGGGAGTGATGAACAATGAATTTACACAGTTGGCAAGTTGGAATTAGTTTTGCCTCTAGAGAATCGCGTCAGGCGACAGTGAGGGAGCCTGGTTCCTGGAGGGGCGCCAGCTCCAGCGCGGCGGCCGGCCCGCCAGGTGGCTGGAGACGGCGGGGGAGGTTACCGGTGGCGGAGGCGGCGGGGCGCTGCAGGAGGCGGAGGCGGCGCGGCGGCCGCCAGACGAGTGGCCCGCGACCGTCGGCGCGCGCTGCCGCTGCCCCGGAGACTGAGCTTTATCGGGAATCGATAGCAGGGTCCATCACCCGTGAGGTCCAGCCGCTTATAACGCGACAACCGAGTCTGTCCACCCCGCGTAAACGTCGCCGTAAGTGGGTTTAGGAGCGAAAAAGCGCGCCTAGCATTCTGAGCGCGAGAGACGGCGAACGTATGTGAGTGCACTGGATTGCCCCATTCTGTGACGCTGACTTCAAAAAATTCTGTGATTTGTCTGTCCCTTTTGCAAGTAGAGGTAGAGCTAGTGCGGGGATGACTGGTGCCCTAACGTTGGCGATCTTTTAAGCTGATTTAGAATCCATTTAGTAACTCCAGTGTCAAAGGACGAACCGACTATTCTCTGTCTGCCTTACTTTTTCCCTCTCTTTGTACATAACGAAACTGTCTGAAAAATACCCTAATCGCCATTGAGCCCGGCGGGGCAGGGCATACCCGCCACGTAGCAAAAATGGACTAAATGAACTGAGAAGACCAGTTTTTACTTATATAAATGTACTGAGAGACATTGTACACTGGAGAGGCAAAGAAACTGGCACACCTGCCCAATATCTTGTAGGGCCCCCGCGAGCATGCGGAAGTGCCCCATCACGACGTGGCATGGACTCGACTGATGTCTGAAGTAGTGCTGAAGGGAATAGACACCATGAAGCTTGCAGGCCTGCTCATAAATCCGTAAGAGTGCGAGGTGGTGGAGATCTCTTCTGAACAGCACCTTGCAAGTCATCCCAGATACACTCCATAATATCCATCTCTGGGGAGTTTTGTGGCCATCGGAAGTGTTTCAACCCAGAAGTGTGTTCCTGGAACCACTCTGTAGCAATTACGGACGTGTGGGGTGTCGCATTCTTCTGATGGAATTGCCCAAGTCCGTCGAATTTACAATGGACATGAATGGATGCAGGTGATCAGATAGGATGCTTACTTACTTGTCACCCGTCAGAGTCGTATCTAGAGTTATCAGGTGTGCCATATCACTACAACTGCACACGCTCCACACCATTACAGAGCCTCCACCAGCTTGAACAGTCCCCTGCTGACATGCAGCATCCATGGATTAATGAGATTTTCTCCATACCAATAAACGTCCGTGCGCTGGGTAAAATTTGAAACGAGACTCCTCCAACCAGGCAATATGTTTAGTCATCACCAGTCCAATGTCGATGTTGACGAGCCCAGGCGACGCGTAAAGGTTTTTGTCGTGCAGTGATCTAGGGTACACGAGTGGGCCTTCGGCTCCGAAAGCGCATATCCACGATGATACGTTGAATGTTTCGCACGCTGACACTTGTTAATGGCCGAGCACCGAAATCCGCAGCAGTTTGGGGAAGGGTTGCACTTCTGTCACGTTGAACGATTCTCTTCAGTCGTCGTTGGTCCCGTTCTTGCAGGATTTTCTTCCGGGTGCAGCGATGTCTCAGATTCGACGTTCTACAGGATTCCTGATATTCACAGTACACTCGTGAAATAATAGTACGGTAAAACTCCCACTTACATCGCTACCGCAGGGATCCCATCGCTCGTGCACCATGTTCAAACTCACTTAAATCTTGCATTGTAGCAGCAGTAATCCAACTAACAACTTCGCCAGACATTTGCTATCTTATATAGGCGTTGCCGACCGTAGCGCCGTATTCTGCCTGTTTATCTCTGTACTTGAATACGCATGATCACACCAGTTTCTTTGGCATTTCAATGTGTGATATAATCACTAGTTATTTTTTGAAGAAAATATGTGTAATACTTCCCAGAAATAGTAAAGCGAAGTGAATCAAAAATTTTAAACCTTGTTGTCTCAAAAATGGTCATTTTCGTTGTCACCAACAGCTGCTCACTGTTCGTGGGCCCACAATGGTTCGCCTTGGCAGTCGACCACAACGTGAAAATCGGAAAGGTTTGCCTGACAAGCCATCTAGCCCCTTTCCAGCCATTCTTGTCTACCTATTAAAATTATGTTTAAGATAATTCCCCAAGGGTTGTTCAAATGCCGAACGTCGTAGTTCATTAAACATGCCGAAAAATCTTGTTTCCAACAACAAAAGATGGTCGTACATATTTTTTTTTTTTTTTTTTTGTAAGGTAAAAATGACTGAAACCATTGAGATACCATCTTGCCTTCTTGTTGTCACTATTCTGCATTCTGCACTTGTCCACATAAATAACAGTAAAAAGGGAAGAAAAAGTTTTATTTCAGAGTGGGCGTATATATCACTGTTCGCCATTGTTACCGCCAAAACGCCATTCCAGAAAAGTTTTTTTCTCCTTTTTAATTGGCCACAACCTCCGATGAAGCAACTGTCCACATGCGAATTTGTCGCTGGGTAACGCAAACACAATTATTTTAGAGAAACCTAACGTGTCATGTAAATTAGTAATATTTATATGATAAGAGAACTTCCCTTAGATCACAGGGCCACTACAATAATTATACAAACCGTGACTGCACGCGGTATTCAGGCTCCTTAGAAGGACTGCCGTAAACACAACTTAGGTGCGTGGAGCTTGTTTAAGAGGGGTGGTTGGGAGAAGGTCTTCGAGTGACATCACTATGCAGTTTCCGCACGATTGCAGCACGGCAAGGATTCACAGGAGGTTGTGGTCAGCCTTCTCATATCAGAACTGAGATGTCTCCTATGTGAAAACATTACGGAACGCCAGGAAATATCAGCTGTGCTATAAGCAACACATAACTTTCCTTTGAAAATCCCACAAAAAGCTAACTTCAACATAATTTCACACAATAAGCTCTTGGGAGTTGGCTGGCAATATATTTCTGTGAAAGGTCTATCTGTCAAAGTAAACATATTGAATCAGTAATATATCTTTCAGTTTAGTCTATTTCATTCTTTTTTTGCGTAGCTAATTTATTTTCGATTCTTTTCGTTTTTCTCCCATAGAAATATTTATATTGCATCACGTTCGAGTGGCCATCATACACAGCAAGCACAGTAATATTCGTCTTGTAAAAAGAAACTGGCTTCTCTTGCTACAATGCGTTTAATTTGTTCGAGACGTGTTTCACCGTTAAGGCATCTTCAGTGTAATCTAGAATGATACGACTTTATTTCGATATGCGATATTTGCAGATTATAAAACATTTCACGTCTTCTTTTTTACGTAAGTAAATGATTACTTATAGTTATTCGAGTTTTGGCTTTTATCTGCATTTTCTCTCACCGGGTCAGATCCTAGCTGTCGCACTATTAATTCACCTATGAAACATATTCATATTTTCTTTTTACGAACTTTTTTCATCACAATTTTCATGTTCTTTGCGATAATTGCCGTGGAGCGCTAGTTGTAAATACTTTACAGAAAACTATTATTTAAAGTCATAACTAGCGTATTCACTCGTGTGTGTGTGTGTGTGTGTGTGTGTGTGTGTGTTTAAGGAACCATACGTATACACGCTATCTCACTCTCTCTCTAACGCTCTCTCACTCTTACACACACATACACACACATATACAGATAACGGCGATGAACAGACGTTAGTTTTCAGCACATAGTTCGTTAGGTTGGCGACATGCACATAAACAAACCAAACAGGAAGAGACGAAAAGTGAACTATATCTACAACAAGTGACAGATGACTAACAGTGCTCTACAGCAAGCAGCGCAAGGAACACGAAAGTTGTGAATAAAAAGTTCGTAATATGAAAATGTGCATATGTTTCATAAGTGTAGTTATAGTGCGACGTCCAACATATGAGCAGATGAGAAGCAACGCAAATACCAGCCAAAAACTTGAATATGTAATCACTTATGTAAGTAAAAACAAGACGTGAACTGTTGTATAATCTACATGTATAGCATATACAAAAACTGTTCCATTCTAAATTCAACTGAAGATGCCTCAAACTAAAAGGCGAAACGCGTCTGGAACAAATAAAAGATCTTGCACGAAGAAAAGGCGATTTTTATTTTTAAAACGAAGATTTATACTAAAGCATTGCTTCCTATTTTTCGACAGAACGATCATCGAGGGTATTTTCCAATGTGATAGTGACATTCTAACATTCTGCGTGGTGTCTGTTTGTTCTATATCGTGTCTCCCTACCACTTTCGCGCAATGACGCTCTGCGCGTGTTTTTTTATAGAATTGACTAGTTTGAACCTGGGACCTGTTGCTGGTAAGGAGACGTCAGACCACACATGACATGTAGAGTTCAGAAGAGTTCAGTGAGACTAGCGATGATATAACCTAATACTTAATGATTTCAGCGTCAGCTCCACTGCACTCCCTGTAAAAGAATCTTAATACTAACTAAATTTAGTGGAAGGGGTTCAAGGCTTTCCTATTTTAGTTAGCTGTTAAAATAACGTCGAAAAAGCAGTTAAGTTTACCACTGGAAATTTTATTCTACTCACAAAACATTGTTTATAAATTGCACTATTGATAAAAGGAAATGTTTTAATACAGGGTGGTAAAAACCAACTGCGTCCAACAAAAATGTGAACGAATATTCCCTGAAAGGGTTTCCAAGTTCTACAATGAATCGAAGGATGATCTATGCCAAATCACATCTATAATCTAGGTTTAAATTAAGTTTCACAAAAGAGAAAACTATCAAAATGGTCTACAGTGACCCTCAATTATCTTTAATTACTTATCTAACTTGTCGTAAATTACAGTGGCTGATGTGGCTTTTCAATAACTATATAACAGAAAAATCATCGCGTTTCAGATTTTTACTTAAAGTGGCAAATGTGAACACCATGAGCTTTAATTGACGATCGACAGTAGTATTACGCGAAAAGGGGGTGTAACAGATGAGACTTCTGCAGTTCTGAGTGAAGCTTTATGCACTGTTATGTGGCATCGCGTGCATTCATTACCTTGTCGGTGTTCATCAGGGGGCGGCGGGCAGCACAGCTCCGCTCACCTCGCCGTCTCGGAAGCAACTCTCTCCTAACTTCTCCTTACTACAATTTACCAAAGTTGGTTTACAAAAACCTATCTGGCTGTGTTTTCATCTGACCAATCTGGGTCTCATGTTAACCTTAAGCTCCGCCTACAAAAATTCTGTCTATCCAATGAGAAACATTATACTTTTCGTGGTGGGGCAATGTTTTTCAAGTTTGCAACGTAACAGTGACGTGTAAAAGTCTCACGCTAAAACTTGCAGCTGGTGTAGTCCTTTTAATGTTACCGTAAGAATCTATACTGTTCTTCTGAGGACTCTATCTTTTATCATGGGCTGGGGGGTGGTCCTGACATAACAGATGCGAGAGAGTCTCTCGCTAAAACATGCGGCTGGGGTGGCCCTTTTTGTGTTATCGTAAGATCTATACTGTTTTTCTGGAGGGCTCTAGCTTTTAACATGGGCTAGGGGGTGGTCCTGACGTAACAGATGTGCGAAAAAGTCTCACGCTAAGGCTCTAGTTTTTAACATGGGCTGGGGGGGGGGTGGTCCTAACGGTTAGCTGGCGACGTGGGTGTCTGTCACTTATCGTAGGGCCTTCTAACTTAACACGGTTCTGCTCTCGGCTTCTGTTCTCGTTTCTCCCCTCGGAACTGCGTCTGTCTTACGGTGGGAAGGTATGACATGCATTTAGGCATTCTTGTGTTAGTCTGTGGTATTCCATTTGCTTGTTACTTTTACAAATATTTTTTTTGCCAGTGGTGGCTTGCCCAAGCCATCTTCTCGTCGGGCAGTTTTTTGCTCGCTCCACTGAGTCGGGGTGTCCGGCGTCCCAGGGTTTACGAGTGGTGAAAGTCCGGTGTTTGCTTGTCAGTCCCAAGACCCTCTTGGCTTTCCATGTTCTGTCACAGCAGGGTTCCCCTTAGCGGGCAGATTTACGGCCCACTTCCGATACAAGGGCCTTCTGTTTCTCTCACTGTCCTTTCCTTTCTCTCGACGCTTCTGCCTTGTAGGAGTCATGTCTTGCTAATTACGTCCTTTTTTTTCTTGATACTTCTCTCGTTGCAACTTGTGGGTCGTTGCATGTCGTCCTTGCTGGAGTTTTTACAATGGTTCTTACAAAAAGTTTTACTCATAATCATCTAACATATGTCTAGTACCTACATTGCTTTACACCTTTTTAAAAAGCTTTACAAATTTCGGCGCCCTTTCCATGTTACAATTCTAAGATATTTTGAGTCTTAGCTTCTACAAGAAACCTCAAATTCCTTTTTTTTAGTTTTTTGTGTAGTGTCATGGTGTATAGCATTTTAGTATTTCATGCTGTTAGACTATCTACGTTTTATCCCTTCACCTTAATCTATGGTACTATTGGTACTGTTTTTGTTTTTGTTTTTATTGAAACTACTTTCTTTTTCCCACCTTCCTCTCCCTTCATTTCTCTTTCTCCTTATGATCTTATCTGCCACATAATCATGAAATATTATGCTGATTATTTACCGGTAATAAAATTAATCTTCAAACGTGTACTGAAAGTGTTTAATACTGCCAGTTGTAGGTGAAAATACCTCTGCTTTATCTCGTAATATACCTTCAAATTCTCTTTTACTTTGTTCCGAAATATCTTGAACTTCTTGCAATTTTTCGTCGATTTCTTTATGGACTTCTAACATTTGAGGCGATTCCCCCTTTTGTGCATACCATTCAAATACTTCATCCTCTATATCTCGCGTCATTCTTAATTGTTTGTTTATAACTGGTATTTCTTCTAATTTTAGCTTTTGCTCAAAGAGAAGTGTGACATTCCCGAATGTTACGCTACCTTTCCCCATATCTATTATCGCTCGTCTCTCATTTAAAAAATCTGCACCTATAATCAAATCTACAGTTAGTTTAGGTATAATCACGAAGATGGCTTCGATCTTTTGACATTGACAAGAAAGAGTTAACCTTGTTTGTCTCGTAACTTCCGCAGCATTGTTTCTAATAGGACCTCTTACTTTAATCTTACGTGTTTTCAGAACTGGCAATTCCTCATTGGCATTACACTGCATGAATAAATTTTCTGTGATCGCAGTCAGTTCACTTCCACTATCAATTACAATATTGACTGGGATATGCTTTACCATGGCCTTCACAATTGGTTGAATTTGAAAGGGTTGGTTCTGTTCTTCTTCTTCTTGCATCAACGAATCCTCCACTGAATCATACATGAGTCTTTTTAGGAATTTCCCTTGTGAATTCGAACTTTCTCTAGGATAGGCTTCGACTGCTACTTCTCTCTGTTTTATTTCCTCTTCTCTATTTCTTCCTTCATTTACGCTTTCTTCAACATCATCTACTTCTTCCTCATCCTCGTCTATCTTCTCCTTCTTCGTCGCTACTTCCACATAATCGCATCTAAATGCTCTAATTATCGCTTCATAACTTTCTTCATTATATACGTTGGGTTGTGTGCCCACTTGTAACTTATTTTCAACTTCTGTCGACTGCGCATTATCCTCATTGAATTCGCTTTCCCTGGTTTCCATCTCAAATAGCTCTGCAATACTCATTACTTCGTCCTTTCCTCCTACATTCGTTGTGCATGCCTCTGGTAATTCATCTTCCTCGTCAGTATTCTCCCAATTAATTTCGTCCCAACACGATATTGTTATCTTCCTGTCTTCGTTTTTATCTGGTCCCTGCGGTTTTTTTTCTTCCTTCTTCTCTCCTCGTGATAAGGTATTTACTTCTCTGTTAAAGGTGCTGCAATTGTCCTGGGTCGGTGGGTTATTCACTTTGGCATGGGCGCTTAGCTGTCAATTCGAACTTTTATCGGGGTTTGGTGGTCTTACCTCGACCTCTTCTATCTGTATTCTCCTTTCTTGTTCAGCTTGTTGATAGTGGCTTCTTTGTTGATAATTTGTCGGTCTATTGGTTCTCCAGTACCCGTTCCGGTTGTCGTTATTCCCTCTGTAATAGTTGTTGCCGTCCCTGGGTGAATTATAGCTATTGCCGTATTCTCTTCTAAATCCATAACCGGTTCCTTGTTGAAATCTATTGTCGTTTCTTGGTGCGAAGTTATCACATGGTTCGTAATTATTGTTTCTTTGTACTGTGTCCTGTGGATTCCACTGCTTTTTGCTTCCATTTTCACGTGCGCTTCGTCTTTTTCTTGCGTCATCTTCCGAAAATATGAACTCTAGTTCCCTTAGACTACCTTTAAATGCTTCGACGTCATTGCCTCCGCGGACCTACTAATGATTGCTGGTATTTCAATGGTAACTTCATCGCGCATAATTTAATCAACTCTCCGTCACTGTATGGTACATCTAAGCATTGATTTTTCATTGCCATTAATTCAAAAAATTTCACGGGACTCTTCTCTCCTGAATTTTCAAAATATGGGTTGTGTAATAATACGTACTTCACTCTGTTCTGTACTTCGCTGCACCAATATCGTGAGAGAAACTTCTCTCTGAAATCCTCGTACGTTCGCCATGTGACTGCAACATTCTGCATGGTTTCTGCGACTGTTCCTGACAGGTGTACACATATAAAGTCTAATGTGTGTGCTAGCGTCCAGTGTTCTGGTAATCCCACTCGGAATTGATCAATAAAAGTTCGTGGATGTAATGAGTTTCCTTCTTGATAGTGTTGAAATTTTCTGAATGTGAGGAAATGATCGTTGTCGTACTTCGTCATAGTTCCATATGAAATTCGCGATTCTTCGCCACTTTTGTTTCTGATCATTTCTCCCTTCGTTTTTTCCGGTTGTGGTAGATCCATTGTCAGGTATTGGTTCGGTATCTTGACTGGCTAACGTTGCTGCTTCATTGCACTATCCAAACTGTCTTGAAACATACATTTGTGGTTCCGCATGTGTTTGTAATGACGTTTGTTCATCAAGAATTTCGAAACGTGTTTGTTGCTGTGCAGGCTGTCTGATTTCACGTATGTTACTTTCCGCCTGTGTTTGGAATCGCAAATGCGTAATATCTTCGTTAAGTGCTTGTTTTTCCGGTGCTGTTACAGATACGGATGTGGTTACATTCTCTGTGCTTGTTCGATCCTGTCCACTACGCTCTTCAATGGTTTGCAACAACTCTGTTAGCAATTTCTGAAATTGTCGCTTCGTTTGCGCTTCTATTTTGACTATGAGGTTATCATATCTTTTCAGCGCTGCTTTTGTGATACGTTTGTGTAACACACTGTTTTCAACAACTTCAAGCGCTGTACCTGCTGCTTGTCTAGTAATTTCGTTTATCTGTTTCTCTAGTTTCAGGACTTCTCCCGGGTGTTGTTACGTAATGTTTTGATCTCGTCCTGAATGTCATTACGCAATGTTTGTACGTCCGCTTGTACCTTGTCAATGTCTATTCTCAATTGATTGTGACCTGTTATTAAGTTTCCTATCACTTCTCGAGATTCTTTTGCCTCGTCTTCAATATGACTTAGGTGTAACTGAATTTTTTTGTTTTGTTCTTTAATCTCACGCATTTGTCTCGTGGTTTCTGCATTCTGAATTTGAATTTGGTTCGCTATGTCTTTATTTTGCCTTGTCATGATTTCCGTAATTTGTTGTAATAATTCTGCCAGATTGGTGGGTCCTATTGCGTTTTCTTCCGACGTCCTACGCTTTGAGTTTTCGCCTAAGTGTTGGTTCGCAACCGATTGCATTGAACTGTGCGGTGACACGTTTCTGCTCGCATTCCTTGTACTCTGTGGTGAGGGAGCTCTCATTACTTGTACTATGGGTTCTACGTATTCAAGACGCAAGTTAGAATCCTCATCGACTGTCTTTCTACTTTCCTGCTCCTCTGTCGTATGCTGACTTATGTTTTCTATGCCTTGACGTACATTATCCTCGTTATGGTGCGTTGTATGTCCTATTTCCCGCGATATTGCATCGTCTGTTGTACTGTCCTCTATTTTCTCTCCATTTTCATGCTGGGTCCCTAGCTCACTTCGGTCAAGGTCTCGATCTGCCATTGCTAATCTTTCCGAATCCCCTATTATCTGTTTTAAAAGCAATTCACGCGCCCTACTTCGCGTCAACATGCGCTCATACGAGCTCACGCGTTTCATAAACTTTCTGCACACACGACTTGACAATCAATTCACTTACTTGTTGGGTCAGAACCAACTTGTCAACGATGTATCCGCCAACTGTGCGCTTGCATTGGAGAGAAAACTTAATTCTAACAACATTAAAATTCATAACTTAAATATGCTATTGTCTCTGCCAGAATGTCTCACTTTTATTGAATACTTTCTTACTATCTATCGCTGCAGCTACTATTTTCGACTATTTATAACGTTCCAAAAAAAATTTTTTTTATTACGAAAATTTTTCAACAGGATATTTTTCTGACCTAGTTAGGCATGTAGTCGACCTTCATTCATGGTTTTTTACCATCCTGGCAGGGTCGCTATTTTCTACCATTCTGCATGGCGTCTGTTTGTTCTATATCGTGTCTCCCTACCACTTTCGTGCAATGACGCTCTGAGCGTGTTTTTTAGGGAATTGACTAGTTTGAACCTGGGACCTGTTGCTGGTAAGGAGACGTAAGACCACACATGACATGTAGAGTTCAGAAGAGTTCAGTGAGACTAGCGATGATATAACCTAATACTTAATGATTTCAGCGTCAGCTCCACTGCACTCCCTGTAAAAGAATCTTAATACTAACTAAATTTAGTGGAAGGGGTTCAAGGCTTTCCTATTTTTAGTTAGCTATTAAAATAACGTCGAAAAAGCAGTTAAGTTTACCACTGGAAATTTTATTCTACTCACAAAACATTGTTTATAAATTGCACTATTGATAAAAGGAAATGTTTTAATACAGGATGGTAAAAACCAACTGCGTTCAACAAAAATGTGAAAGAATATTCCCTGAATGGGTTTCCAAGTTCTACAATGGATCGAAGGATGACCTGTGCCATATCACATCTATAATCTAGGTTTAAATTAAGTTTCACAAAAGAGAAAACTATCAAAATGGTCTACAGTGACCTTCAATTATCTTTAATTACTTATCTTCTCAATAACTATATAACAGAAAAATCATCGCATTTCAGATTTTTACTTAAAGTGGCAAATGTCAACACCATGAGCTTTAATTGACGATCGACACTAGTATTACGCAAAAAAGGGATTGTAACAGATGAGAGTTCTGCAGTTCTGAGTGAAGCTTTATGCGCTGTTATGCGGCATCGCTTGCGTTCATTACCTTGTCAATGTCCGTCAGGGAGCGGCGGGCAGCGCAGCTCCGCTCACCTCACCGTCTCGGAAGCAACTCTCCCCTAACTTCTCCTTACAACAATTTACCGAAGTTGTTTAAAAAAAAAAACTATCTGGCTGTGTTTTCATCTGACCAATCAGGGTCTCAATGTTAATCTTAAGCTCCACCTACTAAAATTCTGTCTACCCAATGAGAAACGTTATACTTTTCGTGGTGGGGCAATGTTTTTCAAGTTTGCAACGTAACAGAGACAAGAAAAAGTCTCACGCTAAAACTTGCAGCTGGTGTGGTCCTTTTAATGTTATCGTAAGATCAATACTGTTCTTCTGGAGGGCTCTATGTTTTAACATGGGCTAGGGGGTGGTCCTGACGCAACAGAGACGCGAAAAAGTCTCACGCTAAGTTTCTAGCTTTTAACATGGGCTGGGGGGTGGTCCTAACGGTTAGCTGACGACGTGGGTGTCCGTCCCTTATCGTAGGGCCTTCTAACTTAACACGGTTCTGCTCTCGGCTTCTTTTCTCGTTTCTCCCATCGGAACTGCGTCTGTCTTACGGTGGGAAGGTATGACACGCATTTAGGCATTCTTGTGTTAGTCTGTGGTATTCCATTTGCTCACTCGTTACTCGTATTACTTTGGTTAATTTAATGTCACGATTTATTCGGAGCTATGTGACATACTACTGGATTTGCTTATCATGTCAGGGTTTTCATGGAAGGTGTTGGATTTGCCTGACACCTTACAACATTAGGATGCTACCCGTCTGCGTTCGACTGAACACAGATCATTTAGCATATAAAGACACCCTCCAAGCAGTGAAAAGGTGGCAAGTCGGATAATACTGACTATTGTTACAGCTACATTTAACATCAACTTGTATCTGGTATGTTCTCATGTCCAAGGTAACTCTAAATTTATAACCGTGTTAATATGAAAAGGTACGGAGAGGTTGGTTATCATAAATAATAACTGTACGGGTAACTGTTTAACATACAATTAAATTACGTTATGGTTTATGCTCAAACAGTATTAAAATACGTGAGTTATTCAGAAATACTGGAGATAGGTTTAGTGCTCATTGAAAATAAATAAAGACGTGAGATAGTCTAGGAGCTAACAACTTCCACTACATGTATGTGGTTGACACAATATTGTGTTTATCCATTCACAGTAAGTAAATTCCGTTTATTTATAAACTCCTTGTTTATCCACGTCATAGGCGAGAGGACTCTACGTTAAATATTACAGTACTTCATACAGAAGTTCATGTGTGCCAAAATATTTGCATTTTTCTATTTTACACAGTTTTACATGTATTCAAGTAATAAAGATATATTTTTCGATGATGGAGTATCCATGTAAAAAATTTTTTGAAGAGATCGCCACCTGTTTATTTTCTGTAATTGGTTCCCCAACAACTTGCAGACTTCTATCGAAAACCGTGTTTTCAAACATCACGTGTATGCAACATGAAAATACGGTGATACGCTGGTAAGTGTCTACAATGAAATGTGCTGCATGAAATTTTGTTCTTTTTTCGCCACTGCAAACAGTTAATATTTTTAGTGTACGCAGAATAGAACAAAACGCTTATTAAACTGCGTAGAGACATAAAGTTGTCAGGAACTACTGTATTACTGGCATCTGAGGATCTAATGAAAAGGTACAGTATGGACAATAGTAGACACTATAGTGACATTACACATTAGATATAATGTTTGGAATACCTGAATGATCGACAAGCAACAATATTAATTCCTGGTCTACACTCACAAGTTATCAAAAATCATTGTGCCCCACCACTAGTTGCTACGACAAAATGTATCTATTGTGACCAGTTTAGATTCTTACTAATTACCGTCAAGCACTTGATAGATACGTGAACAGATCTTTGTAAAATATGAAGAACGAAACGTGACTACCTTATAAACTCGAACAACATACTTATAAGAACTTTTTCAGTTATAGTGTGTGTGTGTGTGTGTGTGTGTGTGTGTATGCTTACATGACGTTCCACCTCACCCCACAGAGTTTCAAAACAACAAGTGGATACACATGGCTTCAAATCCACCAGATGGACATGAGAATTCAATCCATGGAATTAAGGAAATTTCACAAGATCCGAAAGTGGATGCTTGTAAACTCTTGGAGTAATATCAGTTAACAGTGACAGTACAGAAACTGTTTAACTTGCTCTTAATGAGAAGTCAAAGTCTTCATGTGTCATTGTGGGTATTAATTGAAGAAATAACTATATCAAATGGCTCTGAGCACTATGGGACTTAACATGTATGGTCATCAGTCCCCTAGAACTTAGAACTACTTAAACGTAACTAACCTAAGGACATCACACAACACCCAGAAATAACTATATCAACGAAGATCATAAACTAGCACGCTTTCTATAGTTATGCAACAAAACTAGCTCTTTATTCCCATGAAGTAATGAATAGTGCCGAAAAGGGATCTCCAACTGATACCATATCTATAGATTTCCATAAAGCTTTTGATACCGTTCCTCATAAGCGGCGTCTAATGAGCTTGCGCTTTGCGACAGGATTCGTGGTTTATTGTCTGGAAGTAGGTAGTGATTGACGGATAGTCATTGAATAAAACTGAATTCATGTCCGGCGTTCAACAAGGAAGTGCTACTAAACCTCTGCTGCTCCTAATCTATATACATGACTTAGAAGACAATCTTAAATTCTTTGCCGATAATAATGTCATTTATGGTATAGTAAAGTCATAAAAGGATGAAAACCAATTGCAAAATGGTTTAGATTAAATATCGGTATGGTTCCAAAAGTGCCGGTTGGCCCCAAGTAATGAAAAGTGTGAGCTTATTCGTTAAATCTCTCCTACCCGATAAATCATACAAATCTAAAGACTGTCATTTGAACTAAATATCTAAAAATAACAATTACTAACAACTTAAAGGAAACGATTACATAGATAATATCGTGGGGAACGCGAACCAAATATTATGATTCATTGGCAAAACGGAATATGCAACAAATCCACTAAAGAGACCGCCTACATCAAGCTTGGCCGTCCTGTGTTAGAGGACTGCTGTGTGGTATGGCATCTTCACCAGACAGAATAGACGGATGACATCGAAAAAGATCAAAGAGTGGAAGCTCGTTTAATATTGTAAAGAAATAGTGGCGAAAGTGGCACGAATATGGCACGCGAATTGATGTGACAGTCACTTAAACAAGGGCTTTTTCGGTCCGACGAGGTTTCTGAACTCACTTTCCTGCATGTTGATAAAGGCTAGAGTGGAAGAGACAGAAAATATTAATCATTATTTCGGCTGTGTTTTATGTTTGTGTTAACAACTGGAGGTTAGTGCCCAAACCGCTGCCCCGCCAAGGAAACAGCGAAGTATCCCATAAACATCTCACAAGCAAACAAATACAAGTTACATAGTAACTGAAGATGCCACAGTATTGGCCATCGTTTCTCGGCAGATGAGAATTGGCTGTTTATTAACATAGCAAACAATCATTGCAGGAAATTGGTGAGAATTCTGTAATGAATAAAAAATTCTGTACTCCCATATTCTGGTGAATGTGTGTGTGGCGACGGGCGACGGGTGGTGGAGAGGGGGCTGACGGGTGGAAGGGGCAGGGAAAGGCGACCCTTTGCCTTACCCGGTGGACGCCTATGTTTTACGGTGATTACTACTAACAATTGTCTTCCGAATAAAATAAGTGTAGTTCCGGCATTGAACGTAATTCATGTTTCTTATGTTATAATTTCTAGACCGGAAAATACGCTCAAGACGCAGTCGAAACAAATTTATTACATGTTAAAAGTGCGTTACAAATACATTTCTTCGTCGTTCGTTTTTACACATTAATGTTAACAATTTACTGCTTTCCAAACATATTTTTCAGTTCAATTTTTGTTTACACCCATGACGTAAGGACGTTTAGAGTGCTGCTAAAGGTGCGTTTACACTTTCGAGACTTTCCATGCGCACTAGCTGTATGAAGTCTTTGCACAAAGAGACAAGGCGGCTCACGCATCGGTGCTAAGTCACACATGGCTCTTAATTATGCGAAAGTAGGCGCAGGAGTCTTCCCATAGCAGACAGGGAGATACTTGCACGTGGGACAAGCACAGCCCCATGGCGACTGGCCGCAAGGCAAGCAGGAGTTTTTCTCCTTTTTCTTTAAATTTTCATTCCGTGCCTGATGGAGGTGTTGGGCACATTTTAGAACAATAGTTTGGTTAGTTTGGACAGGAAGGTTATAGGTTCTACTGTGGTTTATTTTATTTAAATTTGTATTTCGCTATAATCTGCGCTCGTGGTCAAGGACTAGCGTCTTTGATTAGTAATAAAAATATCATCAGTCTCCGGTTCGAACCCCGGCACCGGCTTAAATCGCGAATAAAAATCATCAGCAATGGCGGATGTAGACTTCCGGCATAACAAGTCCCCCTCATTCTGCCGACGGCCTTGTCTAAGAGGCGGAGGCGCGGACAGAGGTTCAGAGCGCTCTCTTGCCCTTGGTGTGAGGAACTACTCCTAAAGGCGGAAGAATCAACAATGTCCACACGACATTTAGTGCCACATTTAATAGCTACAACTGACAGAGTTGACAGCTTGTGAAGGAAAGGCATGGAGGATGGACGTCACAAGATAAGTTTCTTTTCTGGAAAAATGTTCTCGTACCAGCCCTGGGAGTTGGATCATTAGAGCAAAGTCAGTTTCTTTCTCAGCATATGTGGCAGAAAATCTTTGGTTGCCATATATATATATATATATATATATATATATATATATATATATATATATATATATATATACGCCAAACGGGGTCCTTGAAGGTATTGTAAAGCACGATGTTGCCTCCGAGCTAGAGTCGCAATGTTAACTCCCCATAATTTTGGCAGGCTATTGCTCATTGTTGATTGTGGCTCTTAAGTCATTTAAAGTCAGATTTGTGGTCCTTGGAGGCACAGTAAAACACATAGTTACTTCGATGCTGGAGTCGCAATGTTAAATGCCCCAAAACTTTTGCAGACTATTGCCTACAATTGATTATTGTTCGTAATTTAACTCATGTGCACGCTACACGTATGTTAAATACAAAGTTTTCATAAATAGCACAATGCCAAAAAGGTATTTTCAGACTTCTTCTGGTCATAAATGCGTATTTCATCCAGTAATACGACACAATCCGAATCGTTAAGGTAACCGGATTAACGGAACTGATCTTCGGCCTACGTCCAGTTCCCCATTCCACGTGAATGTTGCCTTTCTTACATTGGACAAACAACTCCTACTGTCCATGAAAGATGTAGAGAACACCGGAGGTACACACGACTTTTACAACCTAACAAGTCGGCAGTGGAAGAGCATTAAAAAATGGTTCAAATGGCTCCGAGCACTATACGACTTAACTTCTGAGGTCATCAGTCGCCTAGAACTCAGAAGTAATTAAACCTAACTAACCTAAGGACATCACACACATCCATGCCCGAGGCAGGGCTCGAACCTGGGACCGCAGCTGTCGCTCGGCTCCAGACTGTAGCGCCTAGAACCGTACGGCCACTCCGGCCGGCGGCAGAGCACTGTAATGACACTGGTCACAGTATGTTGTATGAAAACGTCGAAATTTTGGCCACTACTTCTTTTCGGGACTCGATAGTGAAGGAGGCAATTGAGATTCACAGTACGATGAATTTAATTAATATAGGTCGCGGTTTCAACCTTGATAAATCATGGAATCCGGCACTTGGTGTAATAAACTCACAAAGACGCCGTCACAGTGCAGTTCCCAACGATATATCGACATGCCAACACAGATCGACTGCGGACTCATAGATGTAATTCTCGCATAGTGCACCAACGTCTCTGGTGCTTTTGCATCTATGGCCGCGGTACGAAGCGAGCACTGGAGTGACTGTCTTGGTCACTCTGAATATGGCTGAACGTTATACAGCCGAAATATTAGAAGAAGAAGGATAATTCTTGCTGCTGCACATCCGAAACTTAATGGAACATGTCTTGCTACGTTTGGCTTATTTCCAATCTTTGCTTCTATCAGAGAGCGCTTCGGGTTGGAGTGACAGAAAACCTAAAGTCAAATGCCAGAAGTGAAAGCACTACAGTAATAGTAAACAACACAATATAAATTCATGTATACAAAAGAAAGTATCGCATCAACGAGTCAACGTACGAATGCAATGTGATTTATATACAGTGTAGACTGTAATCAGAGTGATTAGTACCGCCAGAAACGACGATAGCTGCTTGGGGCAGCTAACATGGCGGACGTCGGATTCAAGTTTGTGACGTCATGACAACTCCCGTTATCATACGTGCATGATCAGGTTGCAGTTATTGATAGATATTATTCTTAGTCTCGGTCTTCTTATGCGACTGTTGCAAGAATTTTGATTCCGCTGATTTTTATACAAACATTAAAATCACAAGATGTCAGAATTGGAGGGCTGTCGATAAACTAGACTGAGGGAAGTAAACAAAATATTTGCTATAGGCAGACCCCAAAAGCTTAATTATTATCCAACGGAAGAAATTGGAAGAACAGCTAACAATGGAAATTCCCCATAGCACCCGCACTCAGATTTAGTGGTAGAATGTCCCAGTGGATAGCCAGTCAAAAACTGAACACAGATCAAGCACGAAAACAGGAAGATGGTGTACTGAACTGTGAAGAATGAAGCAAAATATGAACCGAGTACGGTCCAATCTCAAAATGCGCAACATCGAACGACTATGAACAACGAACGCGTCGTGGTTATGTGATCACGGCGTTGCACTGAGGAGAGGACGATCCCTATTCAAATCTCCTATGTACCTTTTGTTCTCAAAACTATAAACGGTCCATCCGGTTATAGACACGTCTGTTCGTGGTATTCAGATCTGTATCTGTGCCGTGCTGTAAGGAAGGGACCTCCCGAGGTACGTACTTCCTATTTGTTCCAAATCAGTACCACATGTTATGACTTTTGCGTTCTGTTTTGGAATTTTTGATTCTTTAATTCCTTTGTAGTAACGTAGAGCACTCCTGGTTCTTTGTTTTCATTGCTATGAAAGGTCTATGCGGCATCTTGCCTGCTCTAACCATTCAACACAGTTACTTGTGACGGTAATATATTCTTACATGACTCATACTTTACAACCAATGTATACCATCACAATTGCAAAGACTATACGTCAATGACCGGACAGAAAGTTCATAAATTTGTGAAAAAGAAAGTTGGACATGAGGAAGATGTGAATGTGGATCTCCTGCTCTGCAGCCCAACGCCGTGACTGCAGAACCACTAAGCGATTTCTTTGCTAACGCCCTCCATGTTCCACATCTTCAGCTTCAACCCTTCACTCTTTACATTTTGTTTCTATTTTTCATATTTCGGTATACCGTCACACAGTTTGCGTGCTTGAACTATGTTGAGTTTCTGACGGGCTACCTACTGGGCTATTTTACAATTAAATGCGGGGGGGATGCGATGCGGAGTTTCCC
The DNA here is from genome assembly GCF_023898315.1 of Schistocerca nitens. Classification (NCBI taxonomy): domain Eukaryota; kingdom Metazoa; phylum Arthropoda; class Insecta; order Orthoptera; family Acrididae; genus Schistocerca; species Schistocerca nitens. The sequence goes on along the minus strand of NC_064615.1, from coordinate 360,973,842 downwards.
TTGTAATGTATAACGATTGCCTTTCCTCACCCGTGGTACCCCACAAAACTTAGCACAGGCCAGTATACGGCATGTCGGCTGATTTCGTTGCCTGTGCGTGACGAGTGAGAAGAGTAGGCGAACCACACAGGGTGCTAGGGGGTGAGTGTGCGCAGACCGCAGTGGTGGTTGCGGTTAGCCGGCTGTAACCGCCCAGTTTGTCACTGCGACGCGGCTTCGTAGCCAGCCAACCGACCCGGGGCTGGTCGTTACGACGCTTGAGCACTTCGATCGGGCCTCATTAACTGCCGGCTGCCCTAACACCACAGACCGAAATCGCCTTGGTTCTTGTCAAGACGGCGTGAGGTGAAAATTTACCGCAGTTTCGTACGTAATGGTCTGCACATGCGCAAACAAAAAATTGTTGCTGTAGCCACTGATATGCTTCCAAATACAGGAAACTATGAAATGGGCTAAAATGACACAATTTCGGAATGGTATCGACAATTTCCTAATCTCAGCAGCAAGGGATGTTCTCTCTATTCAATACTCACACACTCGAGGTAAAGATTGATGGACAATATTGGCAGAGAGATAGCAAAGAAACAAATTTAACCCTTTCCTGTAATATGCGTTGTATCTGTTTAGTTAAAGCGACTAATTTGCGCATTTCATGTCCGATGGGTTTGTTTTCCTGAGGACTAACGTTGATCGTAGAAAAAAGTTTTTTTCTTTTTTTGTAGTTAACAAACGTGACAATTTTTTTTTCAAAAATACTAAACGTATTGTTGTGTGAACGACATATGAATTTGAGTTCGACGTTATAATTTTGCATCTATAGTACTAAGACTTTTTATTCTTACAAGTTTATGTAGTCCTGTATTTCAGTTCTGCTTCTCACTTTCATTGTTGCGTATGCTATTGCAGTTACTTGGAGGTCCCAAGGGCTTGAGATTGGTAGTATGTACTTCTAAAGAGAGAGAGTCATTAGCGTCTTCCATGACTATGATATATCCTAACTGGAACTACTTCTCTAACATGCTCAAAAAGGTAATAGTATGTCACATTTGCATTTCCATAATGCTACACATAACGATCCTACATCAGTTCAGTTAAATTGCATCTGAAAGTGGCATTTGCCATTTAACAGTGCCTCCATTTTCTCCCAAATTTTTCCACTATTCATGTACTGGCACCCAGCACTTGTTGATATCGTGCCTTTTTGCAGAATCTTGTAAAAATTATCAGGGAGAGAGCTGATGTTAAATTAGGGTGACAGTCACTCCTTTAATAGATCGGGTGTGCACTTCTGGTGCCTTCAAAAAACCAAATGACACGTCATTTGTTCTTGGTACTTTATTTCTGATATTGCCTGTAGCCTATTGCCGTTCATTGATACTTACAGTATTATTTCTCATGGCGTACGTGGATAAATACCTCCTGAAAGGACATAGCCTTGTGGACCCGACCAGGTAGTATTACAAGCGCTGTTGCACTTTCTTTCCCTATCCACCACCATGCTTCTGCTGGGTTGGCCTCACCACATCTGGTGGCGAACCATCGCCTTTCAGAAATAAATAGTTTTGTACTGCTACATTACCACATCGTTAGCTACACAGTTAACAGTATCAGTAGCTTCACGTGCATTCTCCGCAGTACCTGTAACAAAATTACCGTCGATAGTTCCACTCTGCACGACACAAAATCATCAGGACATCTACGTCCCCGTATATCTGGTCCAGGCTATACGACATCTAAACAACAACCATTATCAGTTGTATAGATACTACTGCGTCTAAATTAATGACCCCCATTGCTATTTACACACTAACTTATTTCACAACAGCACACAGCCACATCATCAAGCAGTACAAACGATTACGACAATGGGTTTTCACAACTTCTACAACAATAGTACTCTGCGCATCGACTGAAGCTGCACTGTTAATTGCTTGCACCTTATTTTCTGCATCTACACAAGTAGGCTTCAAGCCTCTCCAAGAGCCTCATATGCCCTATTGCTGCACGTTTGTAGCCCCTTTCCCTCATGCTCTGGAGTAACTCTACTGTACAAAGCAATGTTCTTTCCCAACATAAATTTTCTCCTCTCTATCAGCTTCCATAGCCGCTATTTCCTTAGACTATCTGCAGCGTCCGGCTCTATAATTATGGTGACTACTCTGTACCGATACTGTGGTTGACCTCTGACTGAATTGAGGTTTTATCTGGCAGCGTAGCGGCAGAAGGGCAGCAGTCACTAGGGACAGCGACGGCGAGTAAGCAAGGGCGAGTCTCGATGCACGCACGGTCAGCGCTGACAAGTCGTTTGATTGGTTCCAGACTGATGGCGCCGTGCTCTGTTTTACTGGATGTCGTCACTGCGTGTATTGTTCACGAGCGTACTCAGCACTTAGGTTTGTGGACGGGCGAGTCGTGTAGAAATTGTCCACACTAACAGTGTTGGAGTCTCTACATTTCCAGATACTGTGTAATGATAATTATGCCTCAGGTTATAGATTCTTGAGTGAAGTACTGCAGAGGTGTTTCTGAAGCAATTGCTAGATTTCGTGGCCACACGTGAGACTTTGATGTAGAATTGCATTGCAGTCATAATTGTTTGACTTGTCGTGCGCTAGTGACAACTGGCTCCAGCGTGTGTCACTAATCTGAGCATAGCTGATGTACGCTGCGTTAACTTCTACTTGCGCATGTGCCATCAGGCTCACCTTCACTATTGTGGCATTCACTATTTTATTTTTTTCCCTGTTGATTCAGTGGTAGCCACTGCCGGTAATGTTTTAAACTGATGTACAGAGTACATGCTTGCTTCCATTGATTTATGATAAGCTTTCTCTGGCCGCATTCGTTAGTGAATTATTGTAGTGCCTTTTCTAATACTGCGTTGTTTCAAGTGTACTACTAGACATTTTGTATATTGCATGCAGGACTTGGAAACCGATCAGACAAATATCTGCATGTTATAAACAGCACCCGGGAATTGAACGAGCATTCCTAAGAGGAAAGAATCATCTATGAAAATGTTGTTTGGTAACAATCATTTTTAATGATGAGCTGGCTCCCACGTGAAGTAGGAGGAATTTCCTCAATATATTTTGGTGATACCATTACTTAAGGTTAATCGTGGAGATTTCTTTTAAAATTGCAGCCTCAGTAGCGTTACCAGATGTGCAATTACATACGCCAAGGATCGGGACCTGTGAATATTCTGGTGTTTGTAGTGTAATATCAATTCAGGAAACTTACTTGACGCTGTTGTGAATATCTGTTTATTCCGTTGAGTTGATTTTTAATTCAGTCAAGGTCATTGATTTTGGATCAATAATTGTTTTAAGAGCAGTTTGATAATATTCAGCTGCTGCTGGTTTGCGTAATTATCACGTTTCAGATTAATAATTTATTCTTTTGAGATGTCTGATGATGACAGGCGATTGTTATGTGTAACACACAATTGTAAATTGCTGAGCTGTGAAATTTTTGTAGTAAAGCATTTTATGTAAGGTATATGTGACTCAACAATCGTCTCCACCATTCCCTAATCTCTGTCTGAGAACGCTTCTGCACATTACAAAAATGGTTCAAATGGCTCTGAGCACTATGGGGCTTAACATCTGAGGTCATGAGTCCCCTACAACTTAAAGCTAACTAACCTAAGGACATCACACACATCCATGCCCGAGGCAGGATTCGAACCTGCGACCGTAAGCGGTCACGCGGTTCCAGACTGAAGCGCCTGAACCGCTCGGCCACACCGGCCGGCTGCACATTACAGCAGTATACAAATACCCCACAATACACGTGAAAGAACACAATATTAGAAACGGGACTACAATATTCCACTAATGTATGGGTCCAGCGAGACATTATCATAAATCAGCAGAATGAAGCAAGTACATTTACACGTTTTTAATGCAGTACTGGCATTGGCTACAACTGAATAAATAGGAAAGGAATGAAAAAATGAATGCTACAATAATTAAGGTGAGCCTAATGGCACGTGGGCAAACCGTAGTTAACAAGCTGTATCAACTTTACTGAAATCACCAACGCACGCTGGAGGCGTCAATAACTAGAGCAGAACAGGCAAAAGAGTGCATCGGCAATCCAAGTGTGAAAGTCTGACGTGGGGGGCACCAAATCTAGCAACTGCTTCGCGAACAAGTACAGCACCTGACAGCAAAAAGCCATATCCTGAGACACAATGGTAATTACACAGTACCTGAAAACACCTAGTCTCCAACACCATTAAGGTGAATAATATCTACACGACTCGCTCGTTCAGAAGCTCCAGTGCTCAGTAAGCTCGTGACAAATATACATAATGACGATATCCAGTGAGACAGCACGGCGCCTTACGCCTGGAGCCAATTAAATGAGCTGTTTGCGCTGATCGTGCATACATCGATACGCGCACTTGTTTTCTACTCGCCCTCAATGTTCAGAGTAACTCCTGTCCTCCTACCTCTACACTACCACAGACAAAGCCTCACTTCAGTCACAGAAGACGCCATAGCTTCGATAGAGACTATGGCAAACATAACTATAGAGTCGTACATGGCATAACGCATTTGAATCATCTGAAAGCAACTCAGCACATTGGGCTGTTAAAATTCGCAACGTTTACTGCTGGGTAGCCCCCTGTGGAGTCGACAACTACATGATTAAACCTCTCTCCATGTGACAAACCGCAAGAACACTTAAAAGCAATGAGCCACTCGTTAGAAACCAGATACGCTACATCTACATCTACATCTAAATGCATACTCTACAATTCACACTTAAGTACCTGGCAGAGGGTTCATCGAACCACCTTCACAATAATTCTCTGTTATTCCAGTCTCAAACAGCGCGAGGATAAAACGAACACCAATGCCTCTCCGTGCGACCTCTGATTTCCCTAATTATATTGTGATGATCGTTCCTCCTTATGTAAGTTGTCGTGAGAAGATTCCGTCGCAATGAAAAACGCATTTGTTTAGAGATGTCCATCCCAAATCCTGAATCATGTCAGTGACTCTCTCTCCCCTCTATTTCTCGATTATACAAAATGTGCTGCCCTTCTTTGAACTTTCTCGATGTACTCCGTTAATGCTATCTGGTAAGGATCCCAGACCGCGCAGCAGTACTCGAAAAAGAGGACGGACAAGCGTTGTGTAGGCAGTCTCTTTAGTAGATGTGTTGCATCTTGTGAGTGTTCTGCCAATAAAACGCAGTCTTTGGTTCGCCTACCCCAAACATTTTGTATGTATTCTTTCTAATTTAAGTTGTTCCATAAATACAACACCCAGCGACAGCAGGAAAAACAAAATGAAAAGACGAGAAAGACATTTAAATGCAACATTGTCATAATACTTCTCGACAGTACTCAGCTTCACCTCCTGAAGCACTACGCATGGTTAATATCTTACACACTCTAGGCAATGAGCTGTACACTTGTCGCCCATACTAACCAGGTAGAAACTAATATTCGTATTTACACATCCTTGGAACACTGTCTTAGTTTACTTGCCACACTTCACAAATGGAAAAAAAGAGTTAAACACCTGGCAGAAGATACTAGCAAAAAGAAAAATGCGTCAGTGCACTCAGACACTGCGTTTTCATGTAGCTGTTGCCACTGGAGACATGGTCTACATCCAGCTGCAGATGCCCATATCAGTGGTTGGTGACGCACTGTCGCCACTTGTAAAGGGGACAAACACATCTGATGTCATGTGTAATGGCTGGGAGTGAATGGACACTCCATTGAGTGATGAAACTGGGTGGTCGGTGTCGGAACCCAATAGCTCACCCTCTTTGGTTGGGTATTAGTGGAGCCATGACTAGAAGCCTGCTATTTGTCCGATGTATCAACATGAAAACATCACTGACTATATACACATCTTATCAGTGAACCAATTACAACAGCGGTATCGACGCTCTGCCATGGCAACGCCCTCCAGAGCATGTTCTGAAGACAGCAGGTGAGGAGGCGATGAGGTAAGCAGGTGGTTGCAGTCTCTATCAGAAGGCTGTGTGGCGCAACCGAAGAAACAGTGACGCCGGCAAATCAGCGAGAACAATGACACGAGATGCGTGTGATGATCTGGGCCGCATGTGCGCCGATTGTACACAGCTTCATAGCTAAGCGCAGTATGCAATGGAATTCGCGGAATCTCGCCGTGGAAGCAATAGAGGAAGGCAGCCCTCAACAGTACACCGGCCCTGGAATGTGGAAGAGGACAGCGACAGTATGCTCGAACAGTAGCCCTCCAGGGCAGTGACTGAAAGAAGGCTCCGGTATTGCCCACTGGCTGGGTGGTCCATAACTTCGGACACAGAACGAGCAGTAAGCCTGCCGTTAGTGGAGACAGCATCTATATTAATGTCGACTTGTTGACTAGTTGGACTTTCCATCAATGCTTGCAGGTGTCACACTGCAAACGTTTGTAAAAAGATTAAGGTTATTTATGTGCGCATGGTACGTAGGTGTTTTGTCAACTAATCGATTCACATCACATAAGCCCCAACACAGCCCACGGCTGAGACCTGAAGCAGTCGAGATTCCTATGTTGTAGTGGCTCCGCCTTTCTGCCACGACGAGGTTATCGCAACTACTTGCTTGGCTGGCCCGATGATGTGGTAATTGCCTTGCGTCGTAGCACCAGTTCTTGTACCAGCAGGCAGCCCCTGACGTGACAGCGTCTGATCAGCTCCAGTCTTCCATGGCCTCTAGCGTTAGCCGTGGCAGCGTCTTTACCTTATTCAGCCAAGCCAAAAAATATGGTGCCGCTACGAAGTGCTACTGACGATTATATTTATTACTTACAGGTAGAGCGAAGGCTTAGGTATTGCTGTTGAAAGAAGAACTGCGACATTGCGTCAGTTTCATTGTAAGATGACTGTAGAACTATTTATATACTGGTGTTAACGATTTTCTTTTCTATGTTTAGGATATTCAACATCCTCATTACAGGGAAGGAAGAATCACAGTTAATAATCCCACGAATTTTATGCAAACTCAACTCTTCTCCTACAGAATAACAATAGGAGATAATTGATGGGGTATTATAACATTATTTAAAATGATATATTAACATCAACACTCATCTTTTCCGTTCACAGTCATCGACAGCACCGTGATTGCTTGGAGTATGACAGTTTCAAATTGTTGGTCTCTTGCTTGAGAGTAGTTCTTGTAGCGGTGTTGTACTATGACGCTACCTTTATGAACAGTTACCGTCATCCTTAGGTACCTTCACCACAACATACCTGTCCATTACATTTTCTTCACTTGTTGTCGAGAACCACATTAACACGTCGTCTCATATCATGCACCGAATGCAAAAGTGACCACAGTCTTAAGGTCCCTCCAGATATTTCTTTATTTTGAATTAATTTATATTACTACTGTTACCGGTATCACTATTATTGTTATTACACTTCAAGTTTTTTTACTGCATTTAGTTTTTGAAAGACATCATTTTCACAGTTGATTGTAGAAAATTATCTATTTAGCTTCATTATTGCAATTTAGGTCTTTGGGGCCATTATGAAAAGGTACTACTAAAGCAAAAAAAAAAAAAAATACAAAAAGTGAAACACAAAGCGAATATACAGCGTCGCCAAACAAACAGTACACTACAAAAAAATGTGGAAATAACATCACTTACATTTTGCTTTCGTGAACTTTTATCAATGTTTACAGTGAAATAAATAATTTTCTGCAGTCAAATTCGAACATGATATCTTTCAAAAAATTCTACATGCGTGTGTACCCCGACTATGAAAAGTTACTTTTATTTTATTTATTTACAATTCCCATTTGAATGTATAATGATTTTCGTTATCATTTTGCTAATTACCATTTAATTTATGTTAATTCTATGAGGGATAGTTACATAAGGAAAGTAGACAGGAGTACCAATCAGAAACAGCTCAACGAACTACTACATAATTTCTGGGCCAGGCCTGTACCTGCTTGCAACCGTGGTAGTCCACGGATGGACCTGCACATCAGACATAAGCCATGATGCACTGATGGAGAACCTGAGCAGGATACGATGGAAGGCTGTGTATATTCCTGTTTCATTACTTTACCAGTAATAATAAGGCCTCTGTCAGGGCGAACAAATTGTCATTCAATGAAGCAAAGCCTTTCACCAGCAAGGGTCTTGGGCTCGTCACTACGTCTGTAGCAGCAACATGAGTCTCCTGTTAACTGGAGATATCAAAAGATCCTGAAGAATATCCCACAAAAGTGGTCGAAAGAGTGGAAGGAATGGACGGTGAAGCAGAAAGTGGGAGGAAGAATGAGAACGGCAGGAGATAAGAAATTAAAAATGAGACAGTGTCGAACGCAGAGATAGGAGGAGAAGGAGATGTATTTGGATAGAAGGGAGAATTTTGTACACTCAAGATGAATAGAGCCACTCAGCCTTCCGTGCTTAGACAGGTAAAAACAGCCACTTTCCGAGCTATCTGCTTGTCAGGGAAAGGTGTGCTAACGCTCCCGTGAGAGACACGTGTGGCGCCCTCACGTGGGTCTCCCAGCCTAAACTACGACTCTGCGTGTCCCGTGCTCACTTCTCAGAGGTCACGCGAACCACAGGGTCCAGAACGCAACTTCACTCCCAGGGTGCACCACTCCTCCGCCACACGGTGAAGGCAGAGGCAACTGTAAGGAGATTGTTACTGCAGAATACGAGAGGAGACGTTTAATATTTACAAAAGAAACCGGTACCTTTAGAAAATAAAGTATTATTGAACAAGGTGGGTAAATAAGATGGGCAAGATATGCGTCTCAACAATTTTCCTCGAAGGTGTTTCGTGTGAGGTTCATCACATTAAATGTACTTAATGGAGTCGTTGAAAGATAAATGTCACATTGCCTGCAATCTAGTGCGTAAGTCAAGTCAGAAACCTATGTGATAAAAATTTTAATATCATTAAACAGACTTTAAGAAAGTTTAACTGTTCTTGTCTATTAAAATCTTTGGTCTGTAGCACCAATTAGATACGACCAGGAAAAGCACCTGACATTCGTGAGGGAGCTACTTTTACGTATAGAAACAGAAAGTTTGTTGGGTAAAATAGATACAGGAGAGAATGTTACACATGTGGGATAGAGTACCTAGGAACACACGATGTTTTGGTCGGTACTTCAGTTTAGAAAACTCATTTTAGAATCACGTGAAGGAATGCACACTAGAAACCGCGGTAAGCAGTTTCCGCAACGTTCCACTATTTTTATTGGTGTCAGGCATGAGATCGTGTACTCTGCAAAATTTGCAAATATTCTGAGTTCTATATATGATATTTGCAGAAGAACTGTGTTTCTTGCGTGTCTTGACAATTTTACGTGTTTTGAAACTGGTAGTTTGTGTCAGTCTTTCTATCAAAATGCATTTAAATCGTTGTCGGTTTTTTACAATACTTACGCTGAATTTGATTTCACTTACTGATTATGCTGATTGGTAGAGTAATAATGTAGTAGATAGGCTGTTAAATGTAATACTGACCAAAGTTTCTTGATTGCAACGCTTTTAAATGGCAATCTAATACTCGTTCCTACGTACTTGACCATGCTGTACATTGGAATATGTTCTTCACCTTTGGAAAAAAACGTTAATTTTCCGTAGTAATTTTTGTGATTTCAGAAGAATATTGAAGCACATAAATATGAATACCATCATTTAAACCGAGCGAGATGGCACAGTGGTTAGCACACTGGACTCGCATTCATGACGATGGTTCAATCCCGCGTCCGGTCATCCTGATTTAAGTTTCCCGTGATTTCCCTACATCGCTCCAGGAAAATGCTGGGATGGTTCCTTCTAAAGGGCACGGCCGACTTCCTTTCCCACCCTTCCCTAATCCAATGAGACCGATGACCTCGCTGATTGGTCTCTTCCCTCAAACAACCCAACCGAAACCCCATTATTTAAAAATGGACTAAAAAAATACAGTATGTCCCAAAAGCCACATGAGAACTTCAGTGTAACACAACACTACTTCTAGTTAACTTAAGGCAAAAAAGTAAAGTTTGTGTTACACAAAAAATCTTTTTTATATAAGGTAATGGACGAATGTTTTACTCTTCTTCTTGTTACAAGGTGATGGCAACACCATAAATGAATCGAAAATAGTGTGCACACGAAAAGGGACATTGGGTAGCTTGGTCTATTGGAACAAAGTCAGAAACCGAAGATAGAGGAAACCTTCACCCTCTCTGCCTAGTATACACAAGAAAATGGCACAGGGTCTTCGTGGGAGTGTGGATTTCAAGCACCATATAGGCAGGTCGAGAATAAATGACGTAGGTGCGGAGAGAATTTGAAATTGTTCCAGTGTTCTCTACAGAGGCCTGTTCGTAAGGCATCAAAACAGTTCCGAATTCCTCGTAGTAAAGTGCACCGGGCTTCATCTGTTTCCGTGCAGATTGAAAATTTTACAGAAAATCAAACCAGGTGGCTACCCAAAACGTGCTGCATTTCTTAGGACATTATTGCACGTATACATAGAGGTAAACAACTCCCGAAAGGAGCTAGAATGTAGGCTAGACAATGTATGTGCCACAAAGGAAAAGCATCTCGAACTTGATTAAGGAACGAAAAATAAAGTGTTTGAGTTGGTGTATCAGAAAAACTTTACCTTTTTTAGTAAGTTTTTAGAACATTTGGAGACAATCAGAGGCCTGGCTAAAGCACGTTGAAAGCGAATTAAAAACAGCATTGGACGCAATAAAGTATTTATTTTCAATGGTTACCGGGGATAGTGGCGACGGACAGGACAGTGTAACACCACGTGTGCTCTGTTCCCCGCCTCCTCGTACCATCCTGGTCTACGGTACACATGTACTCTATGGCGTAGCTGTTAAGCGTTTCTGGGTGTTGAAGAACGTACGAGCAGGTTGTATGCTGACTTCTAGTACAAAGTTCATCGTTTTTGGTGCATTAAATCTTCCCCTTGAAGATAAAAACTACTTTGCTCCTCATTTTGCAGATGTTAGGATCTCCTTAAAGAGTGTCGCCATGTACTATTTAAATCACCAGGTGTTCACGTAGTGTAAGATAGCGAGAAGGCAACTGTCTTAGACACACAAAAAAGGGGTCTACATCCACACTGGCATTTGCAAATCACTGTAGGGCACAAGGCAGAGGATACTTCTCGCTGTAGCACTTACACTGATTGGCCAGAATACTATGACCACCTACCTACTACCAATATAAACCCGTGTAGGTGATAGCGGATAATGACTTCTAGTCAAACACATGCACGACGCGGGAAGCCAGCCATGGTGGCCGAGTGGTTCTAGGCGCTTCAGTCCGGAACCGTGCTGCTGCTACGGTCGCAGGTTCGAATCCTGCCTCGGGCATGGATGTATGTGATGTCCTTAGATTAGTTAGGTTTAAGTAGTTGTATGTCTAGGGGACAGATGACCTCAGATGTTAAGTCCCATAGTGCTTAGAGGCATTTGAACCATTTTTGATGCGGGAAGGCGCGCGATCTGTCTGAGTTTTACCAAGGGCACATTGTGTTGGCCCGGAGGCTCGATTTAACCACTTCAGAAACGGCACTGCCTGTCAGGTGTTCAAGGACTGATGTGGGAAGTGTCTCAAACACGTGGCGAAACCACGGTGAAACCACGGACAGACGTCTTGACGCTGGGCAGCTACACCTCATTACAGATATCGTACGTCGTAGTCTGGACACACTGGTAAAACCGGACTGGCGGTGATTGTGGCGGAATCAACATCAGACTTCAATGCTGGAGAGAGTAGAAGTGTTTCTGAATACTCCTAATAGTGGGCGTCCGCAGCCGACGACCCACGCATGTTCCAATGTAAACACCACGACATCGGCAACTACGACCGAAATGGGCACCTGACTACTGCCACTGGACGTTGGCGCAGTGGCAGAGCTATGCATGGGCTCATGCCATGCTTCATCATGGCAGTAGCAGAGTGCGAATCCGTTGTCTTCCAGAGGTACAGCTCCTTGACAACTGTACTGCGGGGGCGCAGACTAGCTGTCAGGGCTCCATTACGGTCTGGAGAAGTGTGCATTCATGGGTCCTATAGAGCTCGTGCAAGGCGCAATGACAGTTAAGCACTATCGTACACTGGTTGCAGACCACATACACCCATTCATGACGATCATGTTTCCCGACGGCAGTGACATTTTTCAACAAGATAATGCGCAATGTCACACGGCCAGGAAGGTGTTGAGGTGATTCGAGGCCCACAGTGACGACTTCCTATTGCGCCGCCCCCCCCCCCCCCCTTACAGCTTGCTTGTACTGAACCTGGTCGAACACATCTTGGATGTGACTGAACGTGGCGCCAGAGTGATCAGCCTCTCCTCCCCAGATTTTACGGGAATGAGGTGTCTTGTGTGTGTAGATGTGGGGCCAGCTCCTTCCAGCGGTATATCAAGGCCTCATTGCTTCTATGCCACGACGAGTCGCAACTGTTATCGGTGCCAAAGTTGAGCATACTGAGTGTTAAGTTGGTGGTCATAATGTTCTGGCTAATGTGCGTATATCTTTATTGTACAGGTTTTCACTTTCACGTACGCTCTTTTAATTTTTTCAGTTTCTATTCCAAGTGCTGATTTTTCACTTTTTATGTTTATATTTTGACCCCACAGTTTTCTTTTTTTTTTTTTTTTTTTTTGCTTCCTTGGTTTTGCCAAACCTGGTTACTTTCACTAGCTGTGAAACTACTGCCTTAATTGGTCATTTATTCCTTCCTTCCTTAAAATATCTGTAGACCTGTCATCTCAAATAGCTCCTCCGAAAGCTCTAATTTGTTTTTGCATTCTCTAACATTCCATCTATCGTTACAACATCGTCTGAGAGGGTCAAACTATTTATTGCTTCTTTTGGTATACTCACCTTTATGAAATTATTAACTTTTGGTTTTTCTTCTGTTATTTTCCATCCCATATAATTTTTTCCAGAACGTAATGGAATAACAGTGGTGACAAACTGTCTCCTTGTCTGACTTATGATACAATTTGGAAACGACTAGAATTTGGTCAAGACATTTTATTTTTGACTCTATGTTTTTAGGAGTTCGTGCAGTTATTTCCATAGTTGTTCTGTCTACTACAAAGTCATTCAACAGTCTGCGTCTACCGAATCATAAATTTGTTTAAAAATCAATTAAAAATTAGCGCAGTCTTTCTGTTTGTTGTTTTCATGTACCTAATTACTTTCTTAAGATTTAAAATTTGCTCTAAACAAGATCTGCTACTCCGAAATCCAGCGTGATACTCTCCAGTTTGTTTATCTAAATGATGATTTAGTATATCAAGAATAAATTTCGGAATGATGGTTCAAATGGCTCTGAGCACTATGGGACTTAACATCTATGGTCATCAGTCCCCTAGAACTTAGAACTACTTAAACCTAACTAACCTAAGGAAATCACACAACACCCAGTCATCACGAGGCAGAGAAAATCCCTGACCCCGCCGGGAATCGAACCCGGGAACCCAGGCTTGGGAAGCGAGAACGCTACCGCACGACTACGAGCTGCGGACGTTCCTGATTATTTTGTATGAAAGGGGTAGCTATGAAATTCCTCTGTAATTATTTATACTCGTTTTGTCCCCTTTTTGATAGAGTTTTCTCGAATTGTTTCAGTGTCCCCGACCCTATCTAGTTTTTCTTTCATAATTTTGGCACCTATCTCCATTGGACTTTAAAATGTTTGCTACTAGACAACTTTCATGTGTTTTTTTTCTGTATTTGTTGTTTGATGCGACTTTTGATGATTGGTCGTTTTAAATTTTCATGTGCAATAATATCACGAAATTCCAGTTGTTTAGTATATTTTTTGCGGTTTAACAGCTTTTCAAACTATGTTCGTTGTTAAGTACAAGTTTTCCACTTTATTTCCTGAAGCATAATGATTGGGAAATGATCCAGACATACTGGTTTCAAATGTTTTGCAACATTCTCTCGTATTACCTTTTTAAAGTGTTCTTCTGTATTTTAAAGTTTCTGCTTTACAAATCACGTTCACATTTGTTATTCGACTGCCTACGATTTCTTTGGTTGTTCCATGGAGCTACTACTAACGCAATATTTTAATCGCTTCTGTGAAACTATTGGTATCAGTTCTCACTTTTTTTCAATTTTTTGTTTTAAAGTCTTAATGTACAACCGTTTTGAATTTGACCACTAACAGATTTGATCGTTAACTTGTCCAGAAAATGGGACAGTCTGTGCTACACCTGAGAAAAAAATCGTAAGGGGTTTTGGTCGTATGTAAAATCAGTAAGTGTGTCAAAACCATCCATTCATTCTCATAGCGACTACACCGGCACCGAAACGGATGATAACAGAGAGAAGGCCGAAATACTGAATTCGGTCTTCCGAAGTGGTTTCACCGCGGAAGATGTAACACTGTCTCTTCTTTCAATCCTCGTGCAAACGTCGAAATGGCAGATATTGAGGTAACTGATCGCGGTACTGAAAAGCAGCTACAATCGCTTAGTAGTGGAAAGGCTTCAGGACCAGATGAGATACCTATAACAATCTAAAAAGATTATGCGGAAGAACTTGCTCCCCTTCTAGCAGTAATTTATCGCAGATCGCTTGAGTAACGAAAGGTACCTAATGACTGGAAAAAGCTAAAGTTATTCCCGTTTTTAAGAAATGGTGTAAGACAGAGCCACACAATTATAGACCTATATCGTTCACGCCAACCTGTTGTAGAATTATGGAACATGTTTTATGCTCAAGAATTATAACGTTGCCGGCCGAAGTGGCCGTGCGGTTCTAGGCGCTGCAGTCTGGAACCGCGAGACCGCTACGGTCGCAGGTTCGAATCCTGCCTCGGGCATGGATGTGTGTGATGTCCTTAGGTTAGTTAGGTTTAAGTAGTTCTAAGTTCTAGGGGACTAATAACCTCAGCAGTTGAGTCCCATAGTGCTCAGACCATTTGAACCATTTTATAACGTTCTTGGAAAATGAGCATCTCCTCAAAAAAATCAGCATGGATTCCGCAAACAGAGTTCCTGCGAAACTCAGCTCGCTTTGTTCCTCCATGAGATCCACAGCGCAGTGGACAACGGCGCTCAGATTAATGTCTTGTTGCTTGATTTCCGTGAGGGCTTTGACCCCGTCCCGCACTGCCGTTTAATTAAAAAAAATGAGCTTACCGAGTATCGGAGCAGACCTACGATTGGATTCAAGACTTTCTTGCAGGTAGAACTAAACACGACGCTCTTAACGGAACTAAGTCGTCAGATGTAATGGTAATAGATCACGGAAGTGATCCTAGTAGAAAGCGTCGGATGCTCTTTAGGGCTATTCTTAGATGATGAAGTTGCTAAATTAAAGTAGCAACGCCAGACGATAGAACTTGCAGAACGACCTGCAGAGAATTGATGAATGGTGCAGACTCTGGCAGTTGAGGTTTGGGTTGTTTTGGGGGAGGAGACCAGACAGCGAGGTCATCAGTCTCATCGGATTAGGGAAGGACGGGGAAGAAAGTCGGCCGTACCCTTTCAAAGGAACCATCCCGACATTTGCCTTGAGGGATTTTGGGAAATCACGGACAACCTAAATCAGTATGGCCGGACGCTGGATTGAAACGTCGTCCTCCCGAATGGGAGTCCAGTGTGCTAACCACTGAGGCACCTCGCTCGGTCTCTGGCAGTTGACCCTGAACGTTAATAAATGTAATATGCTGCGCATACTTGGGAAAGGAAATCCACTACTGTACAGCTACACTACTGATGACAAAGAGCTGGAGACAGCGCCTGCCGTAAAATATGTAGACGTAACAATACAGAGCGACCTCAAGTACAATGACCATATAAAACAGATAGTGGAAAAAGTAGACACGGAGCAATCTTAAGGAAATATAACTCATCCACGAAAGAAGTGGCTTATACGGCGCTTGTTCGGCCGATTCTTGAATATTGTTCATCTATCTGGGATCCCTATCAGGTAGGACTGATAGAGAAGATCCAACGAAGAGCTGCGCGTTTCGTCACGGGATCGGTTAGCTGGCGAGAGAGCGTTACGGAGATGCCAAACAAACTCCATTGGCAGACGTTACAAGAGAGGCGTTTTGCATCACGGAGGGATTTACTTTTGAAATTTCGGGACCGCACTTTTCAGGAGAAGTCAGACGACATATTACTCCCCCCCCCCCCACACACACACACACATATACATTTCGCGTAACGACCACGAGGAGACAATTTGAGAAATTAGAACCAATACAGAGGCTTTTCGACAATCATTCTTCCCACGCACTATTCTCGAGTGGATCAGGGTTGGAGGGATCTCACCAATAGGTGGCTTGCGGATTACGATGTAGATGTAGATGCTGACATGTGTAGAAGAAAGTTAAAGTTGTACTTATTCACTAACAGCAAACGTATACGAGGGGCGTTCAATAAGTAACGCAACATTTTATTCTCTGCCAATTTGGGTTGAAATAATCCGGAATTTATTGTGGGGCATCATGGAGTATTCCCGCTGCAGCCCCTACAGCTTCAAAAAGTTCCGGTTGGTTGCGGCACTATACGTAGTTTTCAATATGGCGTCTGTAACTGAGGTGCGTTCCATGCGGAGAATTGTTCTTGAGTTTCTTTTGGCAGAAAATCAGATCATCCCAGAAATTCACCGGCACCTGCAGAATGTCTACGGAAACTTGGCAGTGAACAAAAGCACGCTGAGTCTTGGGCGAGGCATCTGTCATCATTGTAACAAAATCGCGCACACCTGTTCGATATCTTGCGTGCCGGCCGGCTGCACACAGCTGTGACTCTTGCAATGTTGGAACGTGCGGACGCTTTCACTAGAGGTGATCGACAGATCACAGTCAAACACCTCGCAGCGACAACTGGATGTCTCTGTCGGTAGAGCTTACATATTCGTCCATCAGTTGGGGGTACTCGAAGGTGTAAGCTCTCTGTGTTTCTCACCGCCAACAGAAGACCACAAAGGGCAATGAAGGGCTATCTGTGCGGAATTGCTTGTGCGTTACAAGTCTGATCGTGATAATTTTTGGTCGAATGTGGAAGATGGGTTTGGTCGAACATGGAACATGGGTTCGTCACTTCGAACCAGAAGCATGACGGCAACGTATGGGTTGGTGCCACACCATGTCTCCTCCGACGATAAAGTTCAAAGCTGTGCCCTCAACCGATACAATTATGGCGACGGTTGTCGGGGACACTTATGGGGTTATTCTCTCTTCCCTCACAGAGCCACGATCGACTCTCAAGTGCGTTGTTATTCCCCCACAAAATTGAGGAAACGACTTCAGCGTGTTTGTTGCCACGAAATAGCAAACGAACGTCTCCTTCTCCGTGCGAAACGCAAGGTTCCACGCAAGTCTCCATAGCTGAGAGGAGTTCACAAAACTCCCTAATCCACCCTACAACCCGTATCTCGCACCTTCCGACTTCCATCTGTGCGGCCCAATGAAGGACACACTCGGCTGGAACCAGTACGTTCCTGATGGGGAGTTTATCGACGCAATAAGACGTTGGCTCCGACGTCTGCCAGTAGAGTGGTACCATATGTGCACACAAGCCCCCCCACAGTGAAGTGGCGTAAGGCCGTCGCATTGAACGGAAATTATGGTGAAAAACTGGGTTTTGTAGCGAAATGAGTGGGGAACAATATGATGTATTGGAATCCTGAATACAAACCACCTGCTTTGCATTACTTATCGAACGCCTCTCGTATATTTATGAGGGTGGCTCAGATCGGTAATTGCAATACTGAGAGCCGGCCGAAGTGGCCGTGCGGTTAAAGGCGCTGCAGTCTGGAACCGCAAGACCGCTACGGTCGCAGGTTCGAATCCTGCCTCGGGCATGGATGTTTTTGATGTCCTTAGGTTAGTTAGGTTTAACTAGTTCTAAGTTCTAGGGGACTAATGACGTCAGCAGTTGAGTCCCATAGTGCTCAGAGCCATTTGAACCATTTTTTTGCAATACTGAGAAATGAGACAAACACATTTCGTTTTGGATTCGACGAACATGTGTGCTAACGCCATCTGTTCACAAAGCTCAGCAGGAACTCAGTATGAAAACTAAATTGCGGTAATTTATTTATTTAAACGTCAAGTTTCGTAGGACCAAATTGGGGAGCAAATATCCAAGGTCATGGAACCTGTCAGTACATGATATTACAACTTAAAAGGCATAATAGATAAAAATAAAGGTTTATGAACCCGAAAAGAAAACAATCCATAAGATCAACTAAACGCAATCAACAATACAAGAAGAATCAGCTTAATTTTTCAAGGAACTCCTCGACAGAATAGAAGAAGTGACCCATTAGGAAACTCTTCAGTTTTGATTTGAAAGTGTGTGGATTACTGCTAAGATATTTGAATTCGAGTGGTACTTTATTGAAAAAGGGTGCAGCAGTATACTGCACACCTTTCTGCACAAGAGTTAAGGAAACCCGATCCAAATGCGGGTTTGATTTCTGCCGAGTATAAACTGAGTGAAAGCTGCTTATTCTTGGCAATAAGCTAATATTGTTAACAAGAAATGACAGTAAGGAATATACATATTGAGAGGCCAATGTCAAAATACCCAGACTCGTGAACAGGGGTCGAGAAGAGGTTCGTGAGCTTATTTCACTTATTGCCCGAACCGCCCGTTTCCGAGCCAAAAATATCGTTTTAGGATTGGAAGGGTTACCTCAAAATATAATACCATACGACATAAACGAATGAAAATAAGCAAAGTAGACTAGGTTTCATGTCGAACGATCACTCACTTCAGATACCGTTCGAATAGTAAAAATGACAGCATAAGTCTTTGAGCAAGATCCTGAAAGTGTGCTTTCCACGACAGCTTACTATCTATCTGAACACCTAGAAATTTGAGCTGTTCAGTTTCACTAATCAGATGCCAGTTCTCTGAAATTAAAACGTCAGGTTTTGTCGAATTGTGGGTTACAAATTGTAAAAACTTAGTCTTATTGTGATTTAGCGTTAGTTTATTTTCTACAAGCCATGAATTTAGGTCGTGTTCTGCACTATTTGAAACCCAGCCAGTGTTGCAGGGCCGGCCGCGGTAGCCGTGCGGTTCTGGCGCTGCAGTCCGGAACCGCGGGACTGCTACGGTCGCAGGTTCGAATCCTGCCTCGGGCATGGGTGTGTGTGATGTCCTTAGGTTAGTTAGGTTTAAGTAGTTCTAAGTTCTAGGGGACTTATGACCTAAGATGTTGAGTCCCATAGTGCTCAGAGCCATCAGAGCCAGTGTTGCACACAACATCCTTCACTACTAAGCTAACGTCTTCATGAAAGAGAAATACTTTAGAGTTACCCGTAATACTAGAGGGCATATCATTTATATAAATACGGAACAAGAGTGGCCCCAACACTGATCCCTGGGTCATCCCCCACTTGACAGTACCCAAAGCAGACCCCACATCACAGCCGTTATCAACATTGTGAACAATGACCTTTTGCTGCCTGTTGCTAAAGTAAGAGGTGAACCAATTGTAAGCTACTCCCCGTATTCCGTAATGGTCCAACATCTGGAGCAATATTTTGTGATTAACACAATCAAATGCCTTAGTTAAATAAAAAAATATGCCGACCGTTCGAAACCTTTTGCACAGACAGATCAGTTCAAATCTTGTTACCCAACTTCAGTACAGCATCTGACTGTTGCAATCTGTTCACGATCCAGAGGATGCTTCTAAATTACTTTTGTTTAGTGAAACAGGTGTGCACTATAGTTACCCATGAAATTGCAGACTAACCGGAGCTGAAGTTCTCAAACTCCTCATGAGTTTCATTTGAACCTCTGCTTGGCCTGAAAAAAGGAGTGCGGCGTGCAATTATCAATCTATTTCACTAATTATTAGACTGATATTCTCCCGCCAAATCGTGGTTTTTTCCTTTTTTTTTTTTTTTTTTTTTTTTTGTTGATATGTGAAATGTACAGGGTGCTTGGCTGATACATGGTGCTTGGCTGTTACTGGTACATACGAGGACATTCAAGGTAATAATCCTAGTAAACATACACACGATATACACTCCTGGAAATGGAAAAAAAGAACACATTGAGACCGGTGTGTCAGACCCACCATACTTGCTCCGGACACTGCGAGAGGGCTGTACAAGCAATGATCACACGCAAGGCACAGCGGACACACCAGGACCCGCGGTGTTGGCCGTCGAATGGCGCTAGCTGCGCAGCATTTGTGCACCGCCGCCGTCAGTGTCAGCCAGTTTGCCGTGGCATACGGAGCTCCATCGCAGTCTTTAACACTGGTAGCATGCCGCGACAGCGTGGACGTGAACCGTATGTGCAGTTGACGGACTTTGAGCGAGGGCGTATAGTGGGCATGCGGGAGGCCGGGTGGACGTACCGCCGAATTGCTCAACACGTGGGGCGTGAGGTCTCCACAGTACATCGATGTTGTCGCCAGTGGTCGGCGGAAGGTGCACGTGCCCGTCGACCTGGGACCGGACCGCAGCGACGCACGGATGCACGCCAAGACTGTAGAATCCTACGCAGTGCCGTAGGGGACCGCACCGCCACTTCCCAGCAAATTAGGGACACTGTTGCTCCTGGGGTATCGGCGAGGGCCATTCGCAACCGTCTCCATGAAGCTGGGCTACGGTCCCGCACACCGTTAGGCCGTCTTCCGCTCACGCCCCAACATCGTGCAGCCCGCCTCCAGTGGTGTCGCGACAGGCGTGAATGGAGGGACGAATGGAGACGTGTCGTCTTCAGCGATGAGAGTCGCTTCTGCCTTGGTGCCAATGATGGTCGTATGCGTGTTTGGCGCCGTGCAGGTGAGCGCCACAATCAGGACTGCATACGACCGAGGCACACAGGGCCAACACCCGGCATCATGGTGTGGGGAGCGATCTCCTACACTGGCCGTACACCACTGGTGATCGTCGAGGGGACACTGAATAGTGCACTGTACATCCAAACCGTCATCGAACCCATCGTTCTACCATTCCTAGACCGGCAAGGGAACTTGCTGTTCCAACAGGACAATGTACGTCCGCATGTATCCCGTGCCACCCAACGTGCTCTAGAAGGTGTAAGTCAACTACCCTGGCCAGCAAGATCTCCGGATCTGTCCCCCATTGAGCATGTTTGGGACTGGATGAAGCGTCGTCTCACGCGGTCTGCACGTCCAGCACGAACGCTGGTCCAACTGAGGCGCCAGGTGGAAATGGCATGGCAAGCCGTTCCACAGGACTACATCCAGCATCTGTACGATCGTCTCCATGGGAGAATAGCAGCCTGCATTGCTGCGAAAGGTGGATATACACTGTACTAGGGCCGACATTGTGCATGCTCTGTCGCCTGTGTCTATGTGCCTGTGGTTCTGTCAGTGTGATCATGTGATGTATCTGACCCCAGGAATGTGTCAATAAAGTTTCCCCTTCCTGGGACAATGAATTCACGGTGTTCTAATTTCAATTTCCAGGAGTGTATGTGAAAGTGCAGTTACGCCAATATTACAACACTGGTGTTGTCTAAGACTACGTTTATTAAAAAACACTGCCAGTTCGACCTAAATTACAAAGCAACCAAATTCTTTTGTTTGGTTCCATCATTACTTCGTAAACCTAAGTACCTGCTGGGTTCCCCGACTTCAATCCGCTGGCTTTATTTTTATTTTTTTTTATTTTTTGTACCAGCGTGTTTAAAAACTCTGGTGTATTCCAGCCCTTGTTTATATTGTCGATTCAATCGGGGAACGTATTATGGATGATTGTCTGTCACGTTCGATTAAGCATTTGAATGTCAAACTGACAGGGAACATCGTGTTGGTTACTAAAGCCGACAATAAAGCTGATTACATTTCGAAAACTGAAAAGTTCACCGAAGAGAATGAAATTTTACAGGCTGATAAAAATCCACTTTCGGCCTTTGCGAAAGACGTTACAGGTGCTGTTAACGATTCCATTGTAGTTTTGGAGTCTAAATGCGCAAAAAATGCGTTTAAATGATGAATCCTAAGATCTCAGTATTCTGTGCGAAAGTTAGGTTGCATAAGGGAAATTACCCTAATCGTCCTCTTGTCAGTGGGTACAGTAGCACTAACTATTAGCAAAAGAGTTTTTGTCTGGCAGAAATTAAGGATTTTATTATGTTCCAAACAATATATAATTAAAAAGAGCTGTGAGATAATGACCATCTTACAGCAACTTAATTTGCCTGAAAATGCACTTCTTCTTTCGTCTGAAATAAAGAAGCTGCCAATTGATGGAACGTTACCAAATGCTTATAATAATTTTGTGCGGTTTGGAAAAATGGACCCCCTGTACCCCACTGAACTATTGGAAATGGTTCAACTTTTTCTGTCATTTAATTACATTACTTTCAACCAGAAAATTTACTACCAGAAGGAAGGGCTTTTATGGCATCAAGTTTAACAGGGATACTTTCAGAAATGTTTGTCATTTACCTGGAAAAAAATTCCTCACCATTTACACTAACATTTCAGGGAAGACAAAACTGTATGGTAGATATGTCGACGACATCTTTATGATCGTCACAGGTGACGGGGCTGTTGTGCATGGACAGTTAAATACCTTTAATGCTTTGCATGAGAATACTGAATCTGCGATGTGACTAGAAGCAGAGGGTCAAATTAATTTCCTGTACTTGTAAATCAATAGGGTTGAACAGAAACTGCACATTGATGTGTATCGTAAGTCAACAGCCACCGACTGGGTCAATTCCCAGGATTTATGTTTTATAGTGTAGCAGGCTGAGAGGCCACTATGAAGGTTATAGAAAAGGAGACCGGTGAGGTTATTAAAGTAGGTATTGCAAATGTTTTCACTGAAGCAAAAATGCGAAGAAGTGGGACAGCGGTTTTCAAGAAAGTTGCAAAGGAGTCTGAGGCTGGTGGAGAGCCAATGATGAAAAAGTATGTCTCACTCTATTTACCTGTATCGGATAAAATTTTACAGTAGGTTTCCGGTCAACTAATAAATTGTACAAAATACTGTGACGCAGCTTGGAGCCATCGATTAACAAGTTTGGCAGAGCAGGAATCTAGAATATCAATTGTGGTTCGCGTGCGAAACATTACACTGGTCTCACTGGGAGACATTTTGAGGTCAGGTATCGTGAGCATGTATATGCTAGTAATGGTAGTGCGTTAGGGGACCATCTACGAGCATTCAAGCATTGCTTAAGAAGTATTAACGATGACTTCTCTATCCTTCACTGTGGTAGTAAAGCCACGATCCAAAGATATTCTGGAGGAGATTATGATTTACTTGAGGTATCAGGTGGATATGAAAGCTATACTCAGTCGTGAGGTCCTGTGGTTGGAATATCGTAAGCTTTCCTCTGACAGTTGTGGCGCATTTGTTTCATTTGACACTAGAAATTTTCAGGTGGCTCTTTTCACATGTTGCCATTTTTATAATTTTAATGAAAAACAACAAAATATAAAAATTGTTTTTACTGATTTTATTTCTTAAACTTATACGACATAGAGAGGGCTCAGCTTATGTACTTTGTGCTTTCATTATGGCTCCGTAGTGAACGTGTCTCACTTAATGTTTGGGTTTAGACTAGTCTACGCTAGCTACTGTATTTGACAACAAATGTTGGTTGCCAGTTTTGTATGGACGTCATTTTGCGTCCACCTTAACTTGTGCAGGCCGCGGTGGTCTAGCGGTTCTGGCGCTGCAGTCCGGAACCGCGGGACTGCTACGGTCGCAGGTTCGAATCCTGCCTCGGGCATGGGTGTGTGTGATGTCCTTAGGTTGGTTAGGTTTAAGTAGTTCTAAGTTCTAGGGGACTTATGACCTAAGATGTTGAGTCCCATAGTGCTCAGAGCCGTTTGAACCATTTTGAACCTTAACTTGTTTTGTAGGAAATGGTATAGGCAATATTCCTTTTTGTTCAGTTGATATACTCGTTTTGAACAAGTTAAAATTCTAATTCACTGTATATACTATTATTTGTATTATTTTTTGTGTTTTTTACTGTGTGCTCTGACGATGGGCTTTGCCCGAAACGCCTCAGCACAATAACGGATTTACTACCATCTGGATCTCCTTCATTTCAGCGGCGTACCAGCATTTTTAGAGTCATTATTATTATATTGGTTATCAATGCATTCGGGACATGCCTGGGACATATGCACGTGTACAGGTATCAATGAGAAGATGCGATGAAGCCTGCCTTCATACGAACCGTGTCACTGATGAATACTTGTCGGAATGTATTGGTCGTTAAGAGATCAGCAGGTTGATACTCGGTGACTCTGTTGGGAGACGTATATGAACTGTGTCGTAGTACTTCGAATTGTTGAAGCCACTGGTTTACGGACCTTTGAGTATTAGGATGAGTTGCTTGTTTTATTGTACTCCTGTCATCCTTTCATTTGAACCTATGGTTCTCGAACAGCCTGTATAAAGCAAGCTCTCTATCAGGGAACTAACCGCTAAGAAACAGCCTTACGCTTATTTCAGGAAGTATAATGCTAGAGTTCTCGTCTATGACAGTATTACGACTTGTTTTTCACGACAGATATTTGAGAGGAAAAGGTGAAGAAATGTAAGCGATAATTCCCACGGGGGATGCGTAGTAATGAACACTTTAGTTATGTTATTCATTGATGTTAATGTCTAGGTATCAAACCATAGTTTTCCCTTCAGATGTTCGATACTGTCAATGAAGGATACAATTTCTCGTAAAGTTTATTGCTTCCTTTAAACCTCTATTCATTGATGCTTCTATACAATACTCATTGTCTGAGTATGTAACATACAAATAATACAGATACATTCGTAATTCGTATACAGGAAAACGGACAGTTTTACACGGACCGGTCACGATACTATGACCACCGCTCCGTTCAACATCAACATGAAACAACCATTCACAGATGGCAACCCTAGCGGTGGAGGGTATATAAAGAGTGTCGAGGTGGACAAGGGAAACAGTGCACCGTTGTCGTAATGCGGAAACGGACCGATTCACCTGACATTCGAAAGGACATAACCAGCAGCTTTCGGGCAAATAGTAGAAGCTTCTCCGAAGTACATCGTCCGCGGCAAAATTGAGCTATGCAAAATCGGGATGATAGGGGTGAACGACTGCTGCGGGGATGTATACGGGTGAGCAGATGTGGAACTGTCGAGCAACTGATGGCCCAGTTGAACCGAGGGTCTACCAACACTGTCTCCTCAAAGAGCGTTTAGCGGACATTGCTGCGCATGTGCCTCAGCTGAGTGCTGACTGCTGCTCATGCTGACTACTATTCATCGGCGACGAAGATTAGAATTTTCACATCAGTAACGCAACTGGACGTCCACTGAATGGCGACAAATGGGCTTTACAGATGAATCACGCTCTATGCTGCATAGGAGAGATGGTCGTTGCCGTGTATGGCGTGAAACTTGTGGATGCAAACATCATATAGCAAACGTCGGAAGGGTCCAGGACGAAAAAGGGAGCGTTACGTTATGGCCTGAGGAATGTTCTCGTGGCATTCCTTGAGTCATCTCATCATTCTAGAAGTCTCGGAGGATCCACATAGGTATGCATCTAATATTGGGGACCATGTCGCCCCCTACATACAGTTTGTTTTCCTCGGCACTATGTCATCTATCAGCAGGAAATGTGTTTACATACTCTCCTGTCACCAAACTCCCCGGATTTAAACCCAGTCGAGTGCCTGTGGGACCATCTCGAACAGGCTGTTCGTGCCATGGTTCCTAGAGCAGCTGGCTATGGCCCTAGAGTCAGTATGTCTACAGATCCTGTCGGTACCTTCTAGAATCTCACTGACTCTCTTCATGCCCTTATCGCAGTGGTGGTTATTCATGCGTTTCACAGTTAGTCACAGCAATGTGAGTAGACAATGCATAATTGAAGTTGTATGGCGTTGTAAGCAGGGAAAAGTCAACTAAGGTGTACTTTGGCACATTTCCATTGATAAATAGGGGTTTACATCGGCCATGAAGTTCATGATATCGAAAAACCTGAACCTGGCATCGGAACATGGCTTGTCAGTCTAGGGCAGCCCCCAGCTGAGTGTCGTGGTACAGAGGTTGACAAACTTGACTTACATTCGGGAACAGCTGTGTTCAAATCACGCTCCGTCCCACAAAATGTAGATGTTACTTTGTTCCTTCAAATAAATGCAGCGATAGTTCATTGGAAACTGCAGGCCCGAATCCCACTTCCATTCATGTAAGATCTCTATCGCGTCGTCGACAGTATATCGAAAACTAATTCATTTTCTTACGGCAACTAAGGTTGGGAAAGGGCACAGGTCATCCCCGTTTTCAAGAAGGGTCGAACAGATGTGCAGAACTATAGACCTATAACGACGACCAGTTGTACAATTTAGGAACACGTATTGTGTTCGAGTATAATGACTTTTCTGGAGACTAGAAATCTACTCTGTAGGAATCAGCATGGTTTTCTAAAAAGACGATCGTGTGAAACCCAGCTTGCGGTATTCCTCTACGAGACTCAGAGGGCTATAGACACGGGTTCCCAGATAGATGCCGTGCTTCTTGACTTCCGCAAAGCGTTTGATGCAGTTCCCCACCGTCATTTTAATGAACAAAGTAAGGGCATATGGGCTATCAGACCAATTGTGTGGTAGGATTAAAGAGTTCCTAGGTAACAGAATGCAGCATGTCATTCTCAATAGAGAGAAGTCTTCCGAAGTAAGAGTGATTTCAGGTGTGCCGCAGGGGAGTATCGTAGGATCGTTGCTATTCACAATATATGTAAATGACCTTGTGGATAACATTGGAAGTTCACTGAGGCTTTTTGCGGATGATGCTGTAGTATATCGAGAGATTGTAACAATGGAAAATTGTACTGGAATGCAGGAGGATCTGCAACGAATTGGTGCATGGTGCAGGGAATGGCAATTGAATCTCAATGTAGATAAGTGTAATGTGCTGCGAATACATAGAAAGAAAGATCCTTTATCATTTAGCTACAATATAGCAGGTCAGCAACTGGAATCAGTTAATTCCATAAATTATCTGAGAGTAGGCATTAGGGGTTATTTAAAATGAAATGACCATATAAAATTAACCATCGGCAAAGCAGATGCTAGACGAGGACCATTGGAAGAATCCTAAGTAAATGCAATCCGAAAACAAAGGAAGTAGGTTACAGTACACTTGTTCGCCCACTGCTTGAATACTGCTCACAAGTGTGGAATGTGTACCAGATAGGGTTGATAGAAGATATAGAGAAGATCCAACGGAGAGTAGCGCGCTTCATTACAGGATCATTTAGTAAACGTGAAAGCATACGGAAATGGTAGATAAACTCCAGTGGAAGAGACGCTCAGTAGCTCGGTACGGGGTTTTGTTGAAGTTTCGAGAACATACCTTGACCGAGGAGTCAAGCAGAATATTGCTCCCTCCTACGTAAAGCTCGCAAAGAGACGATAAGGATAAAATTTAGAGAGATTAGAGCCTACACAGAGGCATACTGACAGTCTTTCATTCCACGAACAATACGGGACTTGAATAGAAGGGAGAACCGATAGAGGTACTCAGGGTACCCTCCGCCACACACCGTCAGGTGGCTTGCGGAGTACGGATGTAGATGTAGATGTAGAACTAGGTGGACAAGCAGCTTAATATCTACATTCCACGTACGCCTCGTTAACATCACCCGTGTTCTCATTCGTCGAAGAACCGTGCAACGGTTTCAAACTTAGCCACGACGTAGACACGCACTGCAACCACAGTCAACAGTACTTCACTATTTGTCCTCTTTCAATAATGTCGTGCTGGTAGTTCCATTCACCATCGGGACTGGATGTGTTTCTGCAATACTGGTGCGGCGGCCGATGTAAAAGTTGTGCGGACAGATCTAAAGATCTCGGACAACTTGCCAGCAGGCATAGTTGCAGTTTTATGGTCTTTGGATGAAATGAAGAGGATGGAAACCAGATAACATCGTGAAATGAGCAATGAGTAGAAAGAGGAGAGGGATGACCAGGCAGTAGTAGAAGTACAGCGGTAGATCAAGGAAATGAGAAACAAACTAACACGAGAACATGTGTGGGTGTACACCGTCTGTCCAAAAAGTTCAGAGAGTGATTCATTCTTACCATGTAAAAGACGTCAGTGCAGTGACGACGGTGGCAGCTTGAACTAATATCTGTAAACAACGGACGTGCATCCCACCAGTCATATGTGAGGAGATAGTGCTAAGTAGTGGACATGTGACCTTAGCGTGCCAACGTTGTCGTGTCAGAGATTTCAGTTCAGCGACATCTCTGAATCAAGTGGTCCCGACTTTTGTGAAATGTTTTGAAGAAGAGAAAAGTGTGTATGAAGTCTGTTACGCACTCATTGGTTCCTGACACGTGGGCGCCTGCAGCGACTTGATTGACATGCGAAACGTGGACAGTTCTTTGCTGTCAGAAACCTACATGGGTAGAGACTCGGTGTTATCAATACTAACCTATCACAAAACGACAAATTTCGGAAATTCATATGCAGGGTCAACACTTTGACAACATAACCGTATTTGTTGTAAAGAAAAATATCAGTAGGCAGGATAAATAAGGATTTCTTCTCGTCAGCGAAACAGTGGCATGTGATGCGGTTACATACAGCAATTCAGTTGTGTCTGTTCTGGACGTACGCATAATAGTATGCTCATATCAGAGCGCAGTGTAGGTAAGAAGTTTAATTAAAAACTGGGCGTAGTTTTACCGTGATCCCATAAAATCATTTCCGATACATATCTTGAAGAAGATCAGTAATAAATTGTCCTGTAATTTATGTATCAACAGAGACTACATTACGAAATTATGGTATACCAGTTTTTTTTCTAATAGTTAGCACGGCTTGCATAGTCACTAGACAGCAAACCTTACATAGGATGGCAAATAAATAAATGAATAGACAAGTAGTGCTATAGCCATCATATTCTGGAGAAATATCGAACTCTTTTCCATACTGGATGAGACACTTGCCACTTATTGGCAAGGAGTGGTTGTCATATATCCCCCAACCTATCCACCTAACGTGATTTAATTTTTCGTAGGTTTCATTTCGTGCACTATTCTTTCAGAATACGTGTGACGCTAGAACAGAGGCAGCAGGTAAAGCGATATCCTGAACTGGCTGTTGTGACACCCGCCGAAAAGCACCTGCTGCTGAGTAGAGGAGCGTAAGCAGCAGAGAGGGCTGCACAAAAGGCTGAAAAACTCTGATCTTTAGTGTAATCAAACTCTACTACCGGTGTCCGAGTTTGTCATTTGCATGTCAGAACGGAATCTCGGTGAGGAGGAGTCGAAGTTTTGTGTGCGCGGGTCCTACGGAAGATCTTCCTGGTAACTTCGACCTTTGGTGGCAGCAGATTATGAGAAGGTTGCCTCGTATCCATCGAGAATAAACCTACGTCTGACCCTTTAATGCCACGAAACAACAGAGACACATTTTTTTCTCTTGTCAGTGACACTAGTTTATCTACACACAACAGCCTGAACGATGTAAACTGACTGAATAGTAACGAATAAACTAAATAAATCACTGCACTAATCAATCAGACTTTAATTACAACAGAAACGCACGCTGTGTTAAACGACACCGGCTGTTAAATATTCATGTGACATAAATATCTTTGGGCTGTTGTAAATGGTTTAGTCAGTAGAGCACGGAATAAAATTATGCAATCCTTTGCTGATTAAAGAAGCACTAGTATTTGTAGAAGTGACTACATCTACGAAAAGAGACGAAAAATGCTGTTGCTGTACGAGGTGCGGCTAGAAAAAAACCGGACTGATGCTGGAAAAAACATTTATTTACAATTATTTACAATTTCATGTTATCTCCTTCAATGTACTCTCCTCCTCGGTCTCTACACCGCTCCATACGAATTTTCCACTGTTCATAGCAATGCTGCAGATCATTTTCGGTAAGTCCATACATTACTTCCGTCGCTTTTTCTTTTACTGCTTCAACAGTCTCAAATCTAGTTCCTTTCAAAGCTGACTTGACTTTAGGGAAAAGAAAAAAGTCACAGGGGGCCAAATCAGGTGAGTAGGGTGGATGATCTAAGATGGGAATGTTGTATTTTGCCAAAAAGTCTTCACTGACAACGCACTGTGAGCTAGGGCATTGTCTTGGTGAAGGATCCATGCCTTTTTTCTCCACAAATCGTTCCGTTTTCTCCGTACTCGCTCACGTAGGGTAGCCAGGACGCTAATGTAGTAATGCTGATTCACTGTTTGTCCCTCTGGTACCCAATCAATGTGCACAATCCCTTTGATGTCAAAAAAAAAAAAATCATCATTGCCTTGAATTTCGATTTTGACATTCGTGCTTTTTTTTGTCGTGGAGAACCAGGAGTTTTCCAATGCATCGATTGGCGTTTAGTTTCGGGATCGTAAGTAAAAAACCACGATTCATCGCAAGTAATAACATTTTGTAAGAAGGTGGGATCACTTTCAATGTTTTCCAGGATGTCAGAACAAATCATTCTTCGGCGTTCCTTCTGTTCAATTGTGAGACACTTTGGAACCATTTTTGAACACACTTTGTTCATGTTGAAACTTTCATGAAGACTCTGCCTAACACTTTCCTTGTCAATTCCTGTTAACTCAGACACTGCTCTGATTGTTAAACGGCGATCTTGTCGAACAAGTTTACCGATTTTTTCAATGTTTGCATCAGTTTTTGCTGACAATGGTCTGCCAGTGCGAGTGTCATCACTGGTGTCTTCGCGGCCATCTTTAAATCGTTTAAACCACTCAAACACTTGTGTTCGCGATAAACAATCATCGCCGTACACTTGTTGTAACATTACAAACGTTTCACTTGCAGATTTTCCTAGTTTGAAACAAAATTTGATGTTAACACGCTGTTCTTTCTGTACACTCAACATTTTCCGACGCACAGACAAAACGTCAACTACTTAAAACAGACGCCACGGGCAGACTAAGTGCAGGAGGCAGATGAAACTGGCCGGCCGAAGTGGCCGTGCGGTTAAAGGCGCTGCAGTCTGGAACCGCAAGACCGCTACGGTCGCAGGTTCGAATCCTGCCTCGGGCATGGATGTTTGTGATGTCCTTAGGTTAGTTAGGTTTAATTAGTTCTAAGTTCTAGGGGACTAATGACCTCAGCAGTTGAGTCCCATAGTGCTCCGAGCCATTTGAACTATTTGAACCAGATGAAACTCGAGCAGTAGGCGGAGCGAGAGTCACGTGACAGCCCACGCGACTTTCAGCCTTATTGCATTCGTTTTATTGTTTCACCAGTACTAGTCCGGTTTTTTTCTAGCCACACCTCGTATGTTTACTGTATTGACTGTTCAGATTCAAGCAGACGCCCTTTTTATAAATTTTACACTTATCATTTGAAGCAATCGGTAGTGGAGAGGAGGGAAATTCGTTGCAGAAGGCCGTATAGTTCATCCCAGAAATTTTCGAGAGTGCCGCAGTTATGACTCGAGCAATAATGTTCACTGGACTGTGAAATATTTGCAAGAGTTAACTTTTCTGTAGACAATTTTCACTGACGATTCTGAGGATATGATGTTCTGAAGGAGCGTTTTGGGCTCGGTCACACTTCATTTTTTATGTTAACATAGCTTCAGTGCTCCTGCATCTGTACCTATAGTACTAGTCGTCGTTAAGCATTGTTACCAAAATTCTCGAAAAGTACTCGATCGATTTACTTCATGGTTTTACACGATGATCTCAGAAACATTTGAACTGACGTAAGCAATATACTTTCAGATGGCTCTGAGCACTATGGGACTTAACATCTGAGGTCATCAATCCCCTAGAACTTAATACTACTTAAACCTAAGTAACTAAGGACATCACACACATCCATGCCCGAGGCACGATTCAAACCTGCGACCGTAGCGGTCGCGCGGTTCCAGACTGAAGCGCCTAGAACCGCTCGGACACACCGACCGGCTATGCTTTCAATATATAGAAAGTGTAATAAATAAAAGAGAGATATTCAACACAAAATTCTCATTAAGTTCTAGGCTGAACTAGTCTTTGCTGTTAAAACCGACTGCAAGAAAGAAAACTCGGTGCTATACCTACGGTTTCGGTTTCATTCTCAGTTTTAACTACGACGGCAGGCTTATCAGTCATTAGACAAATAATGTCTCCTATAGATACTATTTTTCATTATTCGTAAATACTCGTTACAAACTTCTAGGACTTGTAAAGGGGAGTGAGTATATAATATTTTGAATACGAACCCATGTCCGTAAACGTATCGTTTCCATTCTACGACGGTTTCAGTTCAGTTGGGTAATGCGTCCATGTCTGCTGAGGGAAAGAGAAAAGTCTCAGAGATGCTTGTCCTGGTGTGCAACGGGATAGACAGTATGACGTCTGTTACTTCAGAGGAAGACAGGCTGTGGCACGTACGCCACACCACGTGACACTGCAACGAGTTCAGGAGCAGTCTTCGGCGGGGAGCGAGTAGCTATTTTAGATGAGTTTAATAATGCTTGACTGCGCGCTTAAATGCGTGCAAGATCTCGACAGCACACGACAAAATTAAGACCTTTAGTCGGTACCATTTCAGTTAAATATTGATTTCCCGTAGGCCCTGCACGAAGCCGAGCCTTCCTGAAGTGTGGCGGAAGGGCTGACTAGTTACAAGTTATTTGTAGGGGCCGTGTATCTCGTTGGTCCTACGTCAGGTGGTCACCTGATGTCAAAGTCTGCCTTGCTGCGAAACCTATTCAGTGCCTGTGCGTCAAGGAAAGAGTAAACTTGGTTCGGTACCGTTTTCGGAATACACAGACAGACTCCAATAGTATCACAGAGCTTCAGGTGAAGGACGATTTGTTAGTCGTAATATCGCACAAACTTTTTGCCCAAGTTACACCTTGGATCCGAGAAATAGGTAGTTTGGCCATGAGGTGGTAGGACTGTGGTGCTCCACGCAGATTTTCAACAACGCCTTGCCTGCTGAACTTGGTTCCTGCGCCGCAGCATTTACATGCCTGTTTCCAAGCCGAGTTCTGTTGGAAGATGCATGTAAGTTCACTAGGGACAGTGTTCTGAATTCGCGAAACAGTCATGTTTGGGTAGATGAAACCCCTTGTTCCGAGCATGTTTAAGAATTTCAGCCCCGTTTTGGTATTGATGTGTGGGCAGGTTTTTGGGCCATACCTCCTCTCACTCACATTAACTAGTTTTGCATGCTTTATATTCCTACAAAATGTATTGGACCCGTTCTTGCAATCTGTACCACCGAATGGAAATGGAAATGAGCGTTTGGCGTCATTGGCCGGGAGGCCCCTTACGGGATAGGGTTGGCCGCCTTGGTGCAGGTCTTATTACATTCGACGCCACATTGGGCGACCTGCGCGCCGGATGGGGATGAAATGATGAAGAAGACAGCACAACACCCAGATCTTGAGAGGAGAAAATCCCCGACCCAGCCGCGAGTCCAACCCGAGCCCCCTAGGACGGCAGTCCGCCACGCTGACCATTCAGCTATCGGGGCGGACACCACCGAATGTCCGTCAGGAAATGTGGTTTCCAGCACCATGTTGCACAACGTCACTTTTCACATGCGGTTTGGAGGCATCTCAACAAACAGTACAGTGAAAGATGTATAGGCCAAGGTGATGCAGCCACATGGCCGCCGCGATCGCCGGATTTAACTCCTATGGACTACTTCTTGAGGGGTCATATGCAAATTTTAATTTCCGGGACCCCTGTAGAGACAGAGAGAGAATTGCTGGCACGAGTTCTTGCCGCTGCACTAGAAACTGAAGAGACGCCAGGTGGGATTGGAAGTGTGCACTAGAACATGCTTCGTAGGTTCAACGTCTGTAACAACGATGGCGGTCGCCACATTGAGCCGCTGTTGTAATGCATCAGTACCGTTCTGTACGTACAGTATGCTGGGTTCTTTTTGAGTAATGTAAACACGTAATGTTAAGTGTCAATATTATTAATATATAATTTTTGTTTAAACAAAAATTGTACACACAGCAATATCATGTTTTGTCTTCTCCCTCACCGTCGGTTTTACGGGAAACTGGAAAGCTGTAGTTATGGACTATCGCCTTTATGATTACGATACTAGTACCGAATTTTATTTGTCTGAAACTTTGTGATCCTACTCATTTGCAGACTTAAATTATTCCAAATACAGTCACTGAAGCTACTAACCAGCAACTGGAGAGATGTCTCTCATACCCAACCAATTTACCAGTACATTTCAACGACTTCAGTCTGCAGTCAAGATTTCGTTTCCAATGGGAATAAACAGGTCGCAAGGTCAGAGAGAAGGAAGAAGGTTAGATAGACAGAGAGGTGGTGAAGAAATGGACGTACATAGGGGGAATGAGGAGATAGAGAGATGGGGGAGAGAAGATGAACAGTAAGGGGGACGAGGAGATGGACGCAGACGGGGGAGAGGATGTGATGTACAGAGAGGAGGTGGGGAGGAGGAGGAGATCGACAAAGAGATTGGGAGAAAGACATGGACAGAGAAGAGGGAAGGAGTTTAGGGTGGATATCCAATTCCCATTCACACAAAGTTATTGTAAATGACTGAAGTGATTTCAAAAACGGTTCAAATGGCTCTGAGCACTACGGGACTTAACAACTGAGGTCATCAGACCCCTAGAACTTAGAACTACTTAAACCTATCTAACCTAAGTACAGCACACATACCAATGTCCGAGGCAGGATTCGAACCTGTGACCGTAGCCGTCGCGTGGTTCAAGACTGAAGCGCCTAGAACCGCTCGGCCACATCGGCCAGCAAGTGAATTCAAAGATCTGTTGTAGCCGTATCGAAATATTGTCACAGCACTTCGCATACAAATGGAAAAATTCTAAAAGTTTATTTCGACATATTATAAAAGCTCCATATGTGTCTCTTTCTGATCCTGCAGATTGCAAGTCGATACTCAACTTCTTCACACGTTCAGCGCAGCATCTCCCTATCAATCTGTTCAAAAGAACTATTGAAGTGAGCTCGTTGTTCTGGTAGGTTTTCTGGCAGGGCAGGCGTAAATACTGAACCTTTCTCATAACCCCCTCCCCCCGCCCATCAAACAAATAGGCTTCAAATGGTTCAAATGGCTCCGAGCACTATGGGACTTAACATCTATGGTCATCAGTCCCATAGAACTTAGAACTACTTAAACCTAACTAACCTCAGGACGTCACACAACACCCAGTCATCACGAAACAAATAGGGTTAGATCGGGAGGGCATAGAGGTCGTGACATGCGGAACTGTTTCTTCATTTACTGCAGACGATCTGTTTATTTCCTCTTTCCGAAGCATCCTGAAGCCTTAACCTGTTCATATCAACGCCGAATAGAGTTATCAGTCGTTAGATGTTTGTTGAACTTCATCCTAAAGTGCCGTTCCATTGTTGGGGTAGACTGATGTGAATGCATTTCAAGCACAACACACCCTCTCTCGACGCCTGAGCTACCTTGCCTAACTGCTCACTGCTGCTCTCTCGTGGCAGAATTATGAAGTGCTTTTGTGACAGTGCAAGTCTCCCTTTAGGTTTTCTAAGCGAGTGCTGAATTTTACGGCAGAATATCTATTAATGTACCTACAATGAGTTCATGAAGTCGTCTCAGACATTGCGAAGCATTGCTGGGCTCGCTAGTTACACAATATGCAGGGTTAGTCATGTAAGAAACAACACCTCCTTTATTACTTAAACGGGTCAAGACATCGAAACGAGGCTTTCACTAGACGACAGTTCACCAAGCAGCACATACTTTGGTAAGTGGTAAGGAGCCTGAACTCTTTTACCCACTTTTATCATCTGTCATTACATTAGAAATTCAGAGAAAGTGATTTCGAATGTTGTATTCAGTTTTATCAGTTTGTTCTACAGCAGCTGGGAGACGACCCTACGTTTCTCTAAAGTACGCATCCTATCGGTGAAGCACCATTTACGAACAACGGTAATGTAAATTTAGGCGAAATGTACTACTGGGCAGCGGAAAGACCACACTGTCATCATGAGATACTACAGCGACGACCGTGAAGCGTACACATATGGTGTATCATTATGGGAAAGTCCACTGTGCAACCTAACTTCATCCCACGGTGTCAAATGGAAATACGTATGCTCACTTTCTTATGAAATTTCTACCTTTTTTTCTGGAAGTGGTACCACTGGATAAGCGACAGTGTATGTGGTTCCAACGTATCGGCTGCCCATCTTACTCTTCGGGTGTTCCAAGGCGAATACTGAATGAAAAGTTTCTGAACTGTTGGATAGGATGGAATGCTGCAGTAGAATGGCCGGCAACGGTCCTGATTTGACTCCCCTCGATTTATTTTTGTAAGGAACACTGAGAGATGGAGTTTATAATGAAGGCGCACCGTCAACCAGCTACAGCAATGATCGGTGTATCGTCCACTGTGTGCCTTGTAGTTTTAGGTAAACAATTTGAGAATATTTTTAAGTAATATGCAAGACTACGTTTCGTAAAATGTTTAGTTTCTTTAATTTATCTTCAGTGTAATTACAATTTCGAATAGTATCTATAGACACAAAATTATTTTATTCCATTACGGCAGGGTGCCACAGAAACCTGTTTAGAATTATTTCAGAATAAAAATAGTCATGATTACGAAATTATTTATCGCGTCTAACCCTTGTGCAGCATCATCAGGTTATGTAAAAGTAGCTGGATATGTAACCCATCCGTCCTTAAGCATCTAAAGTGGAAAAGAGACGTAACATGCTTTATTGCGGATGGGTTGCATATCCAGCTACTTTTACACTACCCAGAATTGTGAAATGCGTCATTGATGTTAAATTGTTTCTCTGACAAGAGAATTATTCCTAAATATCTACAGACAAAACTGTTCAACAGAAAATTTTCTATCTTTAACTCAAGCGTCCCCTGACAACGGGAGGTAAGTTAATACGTCACTTTGTTGTTTATCTTTATGACATATGAACGCCTCAAATATCTGTGTCAGCATTGTTAAGCAAGTAGCAACGGGGATGGTTTAAATGGACACCTGTCTGACGTAAATTTAGTTGTTTCCACAAAAATCTGGAAACGCACACACCTCTGAAATAGTTTTCCTAAGCCCCATCTGAAGCGCCAGAACCTAGCATACGTCCTACTCCCATGTGTAGAAACCACGACTGCCCCTTTACCTGTGTCGTACAGAAAATGAGGTTTTACGCCAAGCATAGCACTGTCTTGCTGCATAATAACGACGGAGCCTGGCATGAGAGATCTGCTTGGAGACGTTTACACAGCAATTGTCCACTGTGGCCACGATCTGGCTAATTTTAGTACATTCCTCGGATTACTTTTCAAGAGGTTTCAAAGTCAACCCTACCAAGTGCTACATCAATGTAATTGTCTTTTCAAGCTCTATTGAATGCACTTACGAAAAACATACGCTTCTACTGAAAAGCATAAATGCTTCAGTATCTTGATTAATAGAAGGTTTAAGACTCTTTATCACATACTAAAGCATTTGCTCCTCATCGTACTGTCATTTGCTGAAAACTTTGTTTCCATATTTGGAATCGTTCTGGAAGCAAAATAGGTCACTCGCCCTGTATACACTGGTTCATATGAGCTTTTACGATACTACTCCTTAAGCTCTGTCTGTTGTTAAGTACTTCAGAGTGAGCCTGAGTAATCAGAACTTGATACAACCCGAACAGTCTTTTACCAGAAGTAACGAAACAGGCCACAGCAACCGCGGTCGACGTAGCACCGTCAACCTCTGGTGTTCTCCGATACTTACCAACGCTCCAGCTGTCCTATCTGTTCACTATCTGACGAGACATAGTCTGAACATTATTTTTGATTAAATCTAAATGGTTACAATTTGGACATGTGATTTTTAATTTTAATAAATCCCTGTGATCAAGACTCACGAGTATTTTAATCATCTATAGAACGCTGATGTTTTCAGTAATCTTCCCCGAAGTTATTAATTTATTTATGAATCTATTTTTCAATTTACTGGCTTTCGGGACGTGTCCATACATTCGACATACTGCCGCGTGAAAAAGGGACACGGCAGAAGGACATCTTCCAAATGGTCAGTTCCCGACATCATTATTTAATCTCCCGGACCATCTGAGCAGGTCACTGCTACGGCGGGACTATGGTACCCTCGATCCACAAGTTGGCCTACACGTCTAATACAAGAAATGCCCAACAACAAAACTTTTTCCTTGCTGACTTCCTTACTTTCTTACTTTTAAGTTTACTGCAGAAAGTTTATTGTGCCCTGCCTGTGGCTACATTTTCCTATAGCTCACACTATTTTAATTCTAGCAACAGGTTAAATTTATTTTTCACATTCACCACAAAGCTGTCAGAAGAAGCCCTATGCACATTTCTTAAATTAGTTGACACTCCCAGCATCCGTTAACTCTTCTCCCTCCTTAATTTATCCGGATTATTAGTAGACTTATCTGATTCACCCCAAAGACTTGACACTCTCCCTCCTCTTCCACTACCTTCCAACACCTACTGCATTTTCTGAAAAATTATCGAATAGCCTTATTAACTTCGCCAATCCCCATACTATTACAGCCACCCCAACTGAGACTATACCACAAAACAGAAGTGACAATTCTGCGGCAAGCCAGTATCTCATTCATTATAAAATAATAATTCCGCTAGAAAAGGTTAAAAAATTACGAAAACTACGAGAACACATTTAAAGCATATGAATTATATACAACTGCATCTAAACAAACGTTTTGTGCAAATTTTGTGAAGCAAACAAGTTAAAATTTACACTGCTTTCGTGAAATATGAACTAAATAAAGAAAGATTAATCTCTACTGCAATCTTAGAAAAGAAAAGAAACCAATTTTCTTTGTTTACTGCTGCAAAATGTAAACCAAATTACAACAGTAACCCGATTTTTTGATCTTTCCACGTCGTGTGGAACAATACAAAAAGGAAGATGGAACTATTAGTAGGAGATACATTATACGCACTAATAGTATTTACTTGATAGCTCACATTAAACTACATATTATTAGAAGATAAATACACTACTGGCCTTTAAAATTGCTGCACCACGAAGATGACGTGCTACAGACGCGAAATGTAACCGACAGGAAGAAGATGCTGTGATATACAAATGATTAGCTTTTCAGAGCATTCACACATGGTTGGTGCCGGTGGCGACACCTACAGCGTGCTGACATGTGGAAAGTTTCCAACCGATTTCTCATCCACAAACAGCAGTTGACCGGCGTTGCCTGGTGAAACGTTGTTGTGATGCCACATGTAAGGAGGAGAAATGCGTACCATCACGTTTCCGACTTTGATAAAGGTCGGATTGTATCCTATCGCGATTGCGGTTCATCGTATCGCGACATTGCTGCTCGCGTTGGTCGAGATCCAATGACTGCTGGCAGAATATGGAATCGGTGGGTTCACGAGGGTAATACGGAACGCCGTGCTGGATCCCAACGGCCTCGTATCACTAGCAGTCGAGATGATAGGCATCTTTATCCGCATGGCTGTAACGGATCGTGCAGCCACGTCTCGATCCCTGAGTCAACCATCTGCACGAACAGTTCGCCGACGTTTGCAGCAGTATGGACTATCAGCTCGGAGACCATGGCTGCCGTTACCCTTGACGTTGCATCACAGGCAGGAGAGCCGGCGATGGTGTACTCAACGACGAACCTGGGTGCACGAATGGCAAAACGTCATTTTTTCGGATGAATCCAGGTTTTGTTTACAGCATCATGATGGTCGCATCCGTCTTTGGCGACATCGCGGTGATCGCACAGTGGAAGCGTGTATTCGTCATCGCCATACTGGCGTATCATCCGGCGTGATGGTATGGGGTGCCATTGGTAACACGTCTCGGTCACCTCTTGTTCACATTGACGGCACTTTGAACAGTGAACGTTACATTTCAAATGTGTTACGACCCGTGGCTCTACCCTTCATTCGATCCCTGCGAAACCCTACATTTCAGCAGGATAATGCACGACCGGTTGTTGCAGGTCCTTTACGGGCCTTTCTGGATACAGAAAATGCTCGACTGTTGCCCTGATCAGCACATTCTCTAGATCTCTCACCAACTGAAAATGTCTGGTCAATGGTGGACGAGCAACTGGCTTGTCACAATACGCCAGTCACTACTCTTGATGAACTGTGGTATCGTGTTGAAGCTGCATGAGCAGCTGTACCTGTACACGCCATCCAAGCTCTGTTTGACTCAATGCCTAGGCGAATGAAGGCCGTTATTGTGGCCAGAGGTGGTTGTTCTGGGTACTGATTTCTCAGGATCTATGCACTCAAATTCCGTGAAAATGTAATGACATGTCAGTTCCAGTATAATATATTTGTCCAATAATTACCCGTTTATCATCTGCATTTCTTCTTGGTGTAGCAATTTTAATGGCCAAGTATAACTTACCTTTAAGACAGTATAAAACTCGCGTTTCTGTGCTGCTGTAGGTATGCGAAGCAGCTCATATATCACATACAATTCATTACTACAGAATATCATACGTACCTGTGTTATCCTCATTGAATTACATTTGGGTCCGAATCCGAAGCTCTAAGACGTAATGAAGATATTCTAGCTATTTTCTACGATTACATCTGCTTTAACATTACGGTGAGATGCAGAGAACAATTGTGGCACCGTTACCATTTCTCCCGCCCCCTGCTCCTGTCATATTCGAGAAAGGTGCACGGGGAGATCGACTGTAGGTGAGGCTCAGAATTTAATTTCTTTGGTGTGAACGTCGTGAGGCTCATATGAGATGCACTAATATGTTTAGACCTCTTCTCTGAATCTCTACCTAAACATCTCTGCGATACACAACGCATCTCTTGTAGCTTCTGACAACGGAGATGGTAATCCACTTTCCACTCTCAGGTTTACAAAAGTAACACGTGTCGAGTCGCACCACTCGTTGGATGCTCTTGATCTCCTCTGGTAATACAGTCTTGTAAGATCAGCAGACTGACGAACAGAATTATAGAAACGGTCGAATGGGTGGAGGCTACATCTTTTGTAGATGTATTATACTTCCTTAGCAATCTTTCAACGAATACCAGGCTGACACATGAAGTTTATGTGGTTACTAAAACTAAACTAAACTTCGTGCGAACAAACCTTGGAATGCCCAACGGTAACGACCGACCGCCGTATCATCCTCAGCTCACATGCGTCACTGGATGCGTATAAGGAGGGCATGTGGTCAGCACACCGAACTCCCGGCCGTATGTATGTTTACGAGACCGGAGCCGCTACTTCCCAATCAAGCATCTCCTCAGTTTGCCTCACAAGTGCTGAGTGCAGCCCCGCTCGGCAGACGTTATGGTCACCCATTCAAGCTCTACCCAAGCCCGACAGCGCTTAACAAAGCCGTTGGCGTATGTGGTTACTAGCTGAAGATATACCTGCTTGTCCGGGCTTTTATTTTCCTTTTTCTTTTCTTTTTTTTATTTTTTATTTTTTTTTCTTGGAGCACACTAGGTTACCTGAGAAAATTCGAGATTGTAGAAATGAATATTCCAAAAATTGTAAAAATTTAGTATTTCAAGTTTAGAATACTCTATAATGCACAAAAATACATCTAAGTATTCAACGACAGTATCCAGCAATATCCTTGAGCCTTGCGGGCTGGGCCTTCTATCGATTTCGCTCCTCTTTGACCATCTTTGCCTGGACAACGTTGGAGGTACACCGGTGGCGCCAGCGACGCGGCAAAAGTCTCAGAGTAGCAATGTTTTAGGGATTGAATATGTGGTGTGCCCTGTGGAGTCGGCCGGAATCTCTAGAGGTTGGAGTTCTGGATGGTACACTGTATAACGTAAGAACGAGCCTCTGAACCTGGTTTTGTCGGTCGGTTATCGCCTGCCTTGCGGAGCGGTTTCCGTGAGTGGGAATGATATTTTGGAAAACACTCGAACGATTTGGATTTATTTGGCCGGTTCGACGCTAGTAGAGGAAGCTCGGTCTTCGCAGGCTTAAGACGTGGAAGGACGGCGACCATCGCACTGTGAGTTAAGGAACTTCAGTAATGTCATTACCTCTCTTCCCTTCCTCCTCTTCCCCCTCCCCCCCCCACCTTTATGCAACCAACACTCATTATTAACAAAAGCTGTTGAAAAGTAAGTTTGTTAAAAACTGACAGAGAATTTTGGATAACTGTAGCTGGCTGTTCAGTGACCATTGATTGTTTTTTTTTAAATTCTGTATTTTGTTGTATACTGAATCACAGTGGGTTCATAATCAGTAGCAGCTGTGTAAAAATCATATGTTTAAGATCTGATCGGTGAATTCTGGTTAACTGTAACAGACTTTTCAGTGACTTACTTGCTTTTATAATTCTGTACTTTCGATGTGTACTGTATGTCAATAGGTTCATAAGTAATAGCTGTTTAAATGCCTTTTGCTTGAATTCTGAGCAGTGAATTTTGGCCAGTTGCAGCTGTTTGTTCAGTGACTGTAATTCTTTTTTTAATTCTATATTTTCTTGTCCGCTAAATGACAGTAGCTTTATAATTAATAGCAGCTGTTTAAAAATCATTTGCTTAAAATCTAATCAGAGAACTGTAGCAGCCTATTCAGTGACAGTTATTTTTATTCTGTATTTTACTGTTTACTAAATGATATGGGTTCATAATTATTAACAGCTGTTCCGGGTTATTGCGCCGTGGTCGAACGGTTTTCACCTTAAAACCCAACATTTCGTCCTCGTATATGGAGGACATTTTCAAGGGGCGTCGTAGCTTTTTTGAACGTCCGTTTCACACCCGGGCTCGCTACTGACTACAGCAAAAATTCTGCTTCGGCGAGCTCCTGCGCAGTGGTGTGACGTCACATGTTTTGAATATACGACCTCAACTGGCCGTTGTCGACTGCCGTTACCCGTTGTTGCTATCATCCCATGGTGTAAGGGTGGTAGGAATCCTCTCAGCACTGGAATACAAATTTCATTCGGTTTCACGCCCTCCTCCATCGTATATAAATTACTGGGGTGTTCTACAATCTTTATGGCCTGTCTTGGTGTACGCTTGCGGTTGTCAGCACTTGAGTCCTATCAAAATAAATGTGGTGGTCTCCTGGATCCCAAGCATGTTCCGCAACACGTGATCAGTCTACAGTCTCTGCTCTTCTGTAATTGCCCCTGTACTCTTCTAATCGTTTCTTTACCGTTCTTTTTGTAGTACCCACGTACACCTCCATAAACTTCACGGAATGCTATAAGTTCCAGCTGTTTCGAGCGCTTGGCGGATTTTAGATGATCTTGTATCCTCCGTGCGGGTGCGTATAATCTGTCAGTAGCGTCCTTGTCCGTCTGCTAAGCTGGGTGGTAATGCGCTTGCCTCCCGTGTAAGCGGGCTCGGGTTCGATTCCCGGCCGGGTTGTGGACTGGGTTTTGTGTTGTCCTGATCATTATTTTATCCTCATCACCGGCACGCAGGTCACACAATGTGGTGTCGACTATAACATGACTTGCACTTAGCCTCCCGGCTAACGATGCCATACGCTCATTTCATTTCGTTTCAGTAAAGAATGGCAGGAAAACTTTCGATTTAACCGGCACTTGAGCATAGCTATGATTTCTACGCGGTGATCTTAACGCTCTTTTCACCTCAGGGAACGGATAACCTTTTTTGTGCGACGTGTTGGTGGGATGTTTTGATTGTACGTCAAGCAGCTCTGGTTGGCAGAATTCCCTTCCCACCAACGTTCTTATGATGCCTCGCTTTTGTTGTGGGTGATGGTTCGACTCCCGGTGTAGGTAACGGTCTGTGTTTGTGGCTTTCAGGTAAACCATACGGTCCAAGGTACCATCACCTTTCTTGAAAACTAGCACACCAAGAAAATTCAGTCTTCCGCCAGCCTCCTTCCCCTTGGTAAATTGAATCTTCGGACTGATCCTTTGCAGATGTTTATGAAAACGATCAAAAACTTCCCTGACATGCCGCCACAAAACAAACGTATGATCCACGTACAGGAACCAAATATTCGGTTTCTTGTTCGCAGTTTCCAGTGACTGCCCCTCAAATTTTTCCGTAAA
Organism: Schistocerca nitens; assembly: GCF_023898315.1. Lineage (NCBI taxonomy): Eukaryota > Metazoa > Arthropoda > Insecta > Orthoptera > Acrididae > Schistocerca > Schistocerca nitens. The sequence goes on along the minus strand of NC_064615.1, from coordinate 360,929,855 downwards.
GAAGTTCGCTATAACTCGGCTTAAAGGGCTTCCCATAGCGACACCATCCGTCTGTTCAAAGAATTCACCGTTCCATTTGAAATACATGGTAGTGAAGCAATATTTTTACAGTTCTGCAACATCAGAGGAAAAAAACGGTTGAGCTGTTGCAACACTTTATTGAGTGGAAACATAAACAGCGATACCGCATGAAAACTAACTAATACGCAATCCGGTGTACCACTATACCGTTTCAATTATTGATAAAATGTACCGAATTCTTGACATACGTATCAGATGCCGCACGGTGTAGCCGCTCGGTCTAAGGCGCCTTGCTACCGTTTGGACGGCTGCCCTCGTCGAAGGTTCGAATCCTTCCTCGAGCGTGGAAGTTTGTTGTCCTTAGCGTAAGTCAGTTTAAGTTAGATTAAGTAATGTGTACACCAGGGAGCGATAACGTCAGCAGTTTGGTAGCATTAAACTACCCACCCTTTCGAATCCGTTCGGCCTACATACGGCCATAATAATGTCGTCAACAACTTAGGAACTCGCGTATTCAAAACATGTGACGTCACGCCACTGCGCGGAAGCTTGTGGAAGCAGAATTTTGCTATAGTCAGTAGCGAAGCATGGTGAGAAACGGTCGTTGAAAGGAGCTACGTTCTTCTTTGAAAAGTCCTCCGCAGATGGCGACAAAACGGTGCTTTTTAAGGTGGAATCCGTTTGACCATGACTTAATAGCCTGGAACATTTTATGAATTGTGACATTTCCGCCGTGAAAGTTTACATTTTAGAGCTGTTTAAAAATTATTTGCTTAAAATCTGATTAGGGATTTTTGGTTAACTATAGTGTACTATACAGTGACTGACAATTTTTTAAAAAATCTTTGCCATCGCTGTCTACTGAGTGACTGTGGGTTCATAATTAATGGCAGCTGTTTAAAAGTCATGCAATTAAAAAAACTGCTCAATGCAGTTTGTTAACTTTAGGTAATTGCTATTAAGAATCTGTATCTTTATTGTAATGTTAATGGATGGTGGCTCATTATTAGTGGCAGCTGTTTGAACGTCATTTATCTGAAGTCTGGTCAGTCAGTTTTACTGTTGATTGTTTTTAAAACTAGTTTGACCTAAATAAAGCAAGTTATGTATTAAAGATGATGAAGGCTGAAGCAGTAATGTGCGTACCCCTGTGCTTCCTTTAGGGTGACCTGACCCCAAATCTTCCCAACCAAATTCCTACTTGTCAACCCGTAACCCAGAGCATGATTATTTTGTTTTTCCTGGAAAGACCGAGTGGCGATTCGAGGCTCTTCAGTCTAGAACTGCGCGACCGCTACGCTCCCAGGTTCGAATCCTGCCTCGGGCATGGATGTGTGTGATGTCCTTAGGTGATCTCAGATGTTAAGTCCCATAATGCTCAGAGCCATTTGAACCCAGCGGTGGGGGAGAGGAGGGTGGGGGGTGGGGGGTTGGGGGGGGGGGGAAAGGTGAAGGTGCCCGTCGTTTCCCTTCTTGCAACAGCTTTTTCAGTTACTACGTTACTCATGTTAACTGTAACCTGTATTTGGTTCATTAAGTACTGTTTTCCAAGTAGCAATCGGCGGCATAGAAGCCAGGCTGTGTCCACAGATAGGCTACCTCAAGAAAGATTGCCGTTTAGACGATGCAGGAGTTGGGTCGAGGACACCGTGCCAGAATTGGCTGCTCATTTGCGTGGCGCCGAGGGGAAGGACTTGGACCTGAGCGTCACTCTATTGGCAAGGTAGGTGCTGTGCTCAGTGAAAGCTCAGCGACGATGACTGGACTGTGGGAAAATGTGAACTTCTTACAGGACAGTTAGCCTAAGCGCAAACATATATATAGGATTCAAGCCCACGTCACACACTGGGTGAATCGTTCTGGCGATTTAAAGCAGGTGTCCCTGAAGCCCGGAGAAAACATTGCCGTTGGTATCGTAATTCTCAAATTTATGGATCTACAGGTAGATCTGCGTCTTCTCGTGTTACATGACCTAACTAGTGTAAGCGAGAGGGACGATGTAGGTGATAATTCGCGCCGTCAGGTGAGTGGGCAGGAGACCGAGAGACCAGTAAATGTTATCTCCTCTAATGCTTTTGCTGGGTTGCCAAACCCCATTTTGCACCTACTACAAGGAATTAACGAAGTTTCAATCGGGCAGATTGAACAGGTGGAATTTGTGTTATTGTTAACAGTTTTCTCTGAATTTCACGCTGTTGCATTGTGCATTTTGCCATTGTTCTTCAGCTTCTTTATCCGTTAACCCATGGCGTTCTAAGATTTTCTCTGAAATTATGCACATTGAATGATTCCTTTGTAATTTATTCAACTGACGTTGTTACCTCGGATCAGGCATGAGTTGGAGTGCAATCATTTTTGGCATGTGCAGTATCAGCACGGCACCTTGCCTAAATACGTTGATGAGATACGCAATGCTGTGCTACGTGCGATTTTTCCAAACAAATCTGTCACCTTCGTGAAATTAAACACCTTGGTTTTCGAGATGGTGGGGTTAAGATTTGCTGATGAGTAACGAGAGGCGAGCGGTCGCCTAGTTACTCCATCCGAGGGCAACCAGCAGGAGCCCGCGTTATTTGCTCTCGGTAAGGATACGCCTGAAGTCTGTTCCAGGTGTGGTGATAGTAGACATTATATATGATCATGTCCGGTGAAGCGAGGCCCTCATCCGAACATTTCACGCCATAGGACACCGGTGGAAAGAGGTACCCGTCTTTCTGTTAAAAATTGCTCCAACATCTGCGAAATCGGATGCTTCCCTCTCTGTATGTTCACTTGAATGTTTAGTGTGTATGCGCTCTGTTGGATTCTTGGGGCACCGTTCAACTACTTGATTGTAATTGGTACCGCAAATTTCGGAATTTATGTAGAATGCTTCCTCTGAGCCCTCCATCTCAGAGATGTCATGTGGTTAACCGACAAGAGTTACCGTGGTAGGGGAGTTTCGGCCAAAGTTAGGCATACTGGATTTTACGTTGCCTGTCTACTTTGTTGTTGCTAGGCCTGTGATTTGACTGAGCGTACCAGTCTGGTTCCTGATCATCAAGCTCGTGTCTTATATTTCAGACATTGGCCTAATGCAAGGATAGCACTGTGTTCGTGTTGGCGCTCTAAACCTATAAGTAATTTGCAGTCAAGGTCGTCTGAGTTCGCCACTGATAATTTGGAACCTGGCGAGGCTAGGCAACTGTTGAGCGCTATCACGGTACAACTATATATGGGTGTGGCCACTTATCACCAGATAATTATATACTTACTATTTTTATAATTATATTTTATGATTTTGGTTGGAGTGTCTTTAAATATTGTGGGCTAGCATGAGAGATTTAATTAACTTATACCGCGATAACACTCGTACGGACATCGGCTACCCCGAAGTACGTACGATAAAATACGTTTTAAACACTACGCGCGACTCACCGCCTTCTAATAAATAGTTTGCGTGACCGCTGCTATTTAGAAAAGAAAATATATTCTTAGGCAAACTGTAAGTACTAATATGGGTCTCAGGGGCTACTGGATATATATGTACCCTATTTTACAAAGATTAACTGAGATATTGCGGAGTTTATTGAATCGAATGATTTTCAGTATTTCTTGTTCATTATTTGCAAGGCAAAACTGGAGAAAATCTCATCTGCCCTTAGGCAGCGAAAATGAAACATACTGAACTCATTCAATGCTGTGAATTTTGGTAAATGAAATCTATCACTACTATTTTTAACGTTGAAATTAATGAAAGATCAAAACTGAGAAGTCTCTCGCATTTACATTTAATAACATGAATCGTCAGCGTAATGGCCGATCAAATGCTGCTAGAGGAGAAGAGTTCCCCGCAAGTCGAACTTCTGAAAAAATTTGGTTAATGATAATTAATGGTTGCGACCATGAGAGGTGACAACTAAGTCATTAATACACACTTTCTAATGACAATTTCTATTATATTTTTCAAAAATACAGATAAAACATTTGTTAATTATGAGACAGCACTAGAATGGCGGCCAACCTCTAGACGAAACAAAAACCACGAGAGAGGGAGTTCGATAAATCAGTAGTCTCTAGTCATGGTCATTTTCATTACACAGATAAAAAGAATGTACTTTTTTATATCATATCGCTGTTTGTGATTTTTGGTGGTATTATTTAACTTTTATAATCTTTCTTATACGTCGCGCACACGTACACAATCTTGAAATCATTTATAATTCACATGCCGGCCGCGGTGGCCGTGCGGTTCTGGCGATGCAGTCCGGAACCGCGGGGCTGCTACGGTCGCAGGTTCGAATCCTGCCTGGGGCATGGGTGTGTGTGATGTCCTTAGGTTAGTTAGGTTTAAGTAGTTCTAAGTTCTAGGGGACTTATGACCTAAGATGTTGAGTCCCATAGTGCTCAGAGCCATTTGAACCATTTTTATAATTCACATGTGAGACAAGCAAAAACCTTTTTTCTTTTACTAAAATGTTAATTTACCTGACATGCCGTCACAGCACGTTATCCAGATTTCCCGATGTTCTCACTAACAAATTTTACGTCGCTAGTAATATACGATATAAGTTACGCTTGGTGGACGACATTGCTGTTTGTCAGGCGATTCATCGGTTATACCCTCCCTAGATGAAAATATTGTGCAGGCTAATTAATAACAGTCTCCGCGATGGTGTCATAAGACCATCGACTTTCCTGTACGCTTCACCTATTTTCTTCATCCAGGCGATTATCGGTCAGTCGTCGATTATAGGGCACTCAACCAGAAAGTCATCTTGCAATCAGTTCCGTTGTCCGACCTTAGCAACTGCTTAAATCGGTTCGCTGGTCCTCGTTGGTTCTCCGTACTGGACCTCAATCAAGCCTACCATCAGATACTCTTGACAAAATGTTCCAAAGCAATAACTGTCTTTTGTACTGATTGGAAACTTTACAAGTTTCATCGGGTTCTTTCGGACTGTCTAAGAGCCCAGCAGTGTTGTCTGTCTTTTCCACCATCTTATGAGAGATCTTAAGTTCAAATCCGTTTTTAATATGTTGATAATGTGGTGGTTTACAGTGCTACGTTAGCGGATCATTTGAACCACCTCGAAAAATTTTTGATATGTGTTACGGAGGCCTGGCTTACTGTCAAGCCTTCAGAGATTACCTCGGCTCGCCTTTGTATATCCTTTTAGGTCACCTAGTTTCGGATCAAGAGTTCAGCACTGATCAGGAGCGAATATTTTACTTGTGTGACTCCACTCCGCTCCCCTAACAGTAAGAAAGAATGGCCAGATTTATTAGAATGACGAATTTCTTTCGGAAGTTTGTTTTTAATGTCCCCAATTGGCGACGCCCTTGGATAGCTTGCACAGGAAAGGCGAGCTCGTCCTACCAAACCTCAGGTGTTAGTTATCCTGGATTTTGGGAAGCCCTTTATTGTCCAGAGGGACATTAGGGCAGCGGCGCCCCGTCGCCTACGCATCGCGCTGCTGATCTCCCGTTGAATTAAAATATTCAGTGTATGAATGCGAAGCTTTAGCAGTTCTTTTCGTTTGGAGAAATTCAAGTTCTACCTAGACCATAGGGATTTTGTGCTTGAGGCTGATAATCAGGCTTTCAGTTAGGAATTGACACGTCCCAGAAAATCCGGTAGGGTTGTTCTTTGGGCAGTGCGTATTAAATCAAGGATCTAGAAAACAGCGTGGCCGACGCTTAAAGTCACATTTATGAGGATTGCGGATCCCTGCAACATGCGAAGGACGGTGGCCAAAAAGCCATGGGCAGCGCAGTGTTCACTGAAGTTCCTGAACTCTTTGTAGATCTCAAGAGAAGATGGGAATAGATTCTGGTATTTTCCAATTTTCCGAATAAAAACAAGGTTGTAAATGACGACCAAATAGACGGATATGTTCTTCATAAAGGTGTTGTGTGTCAAAAGGGGAAGGGTGACCGCACGTTAAAAATTTATTGGCCTCAGGTATTGGTTCCCGCTGTTCTTAGGTACGTTCATAGCTCCATGGTGGGCAGTCGCCAGCGGCCTTGCAGCAGTGGTAACACCGGCTCCTGTCAGATCACCGATGTTAAGCGCTGTCGGGCTGGGCTAGCATTTGGATGGGTGACCATCCGGTCTGACGAGCGCTGTTGCCAAGCGGGGTGCACTCAACCCTTGTGAGGCAGACTTAGGAGCTACTTGATTGAAAAGTGGCGGCTCCGGCCTCGGAAACTGACATATGACCAGGAGAGCGGTGTGCTGAGCACATAACCCTCCGTATCCGCATCCAGTGACGCCTATGAGCTGAGGATGACCCGGAGGTCGGTCAGTACCATTGGGCCTTCACGGTCTGTTCGGGAGGAGTTTAGTATGGTGGGCAGTCATCTAGGTTTCTACAAGACATTGGCCAAAATTAGACAACATGTTGTGCGGCCGTCTATGTGTAAGGATATGCGTCACTTAGTGGGGGTAGGGGGTGGGGGGAGGTATTACTTATGCAAAAAAGGGATACACAATTGTAACTCACGCATGGGCCTTCTCGATTCTAGTCGTGAGAATGTTACATCTTGGAGGAACTGTTACATCTTGATACTGGTGGAGGGTAGTCAGGTGATTCATTTGAAAAGGCTTCCGACGCGATTGTGGCCACCGTCGGCGATTAACAGACTTTAAACGCGGAATGGTAGTCGCAGCTAGACTCATGGGACATTCCATTTCTTAAATCGTTAGGGTTTTCAATATTCAGAGTTCCACAGTGTCAAGGATGTGTCGAGAATACCTAATTGCAAGCATTATCTCTCACCACGGACAACGCAGTCGTCGACGATCTTAATTTGGCGACCGAGAGTAGCAGCATTTAACTGATTTTCAATGCTAACAGACAAGCCACACTACGTGAAATAAACGAAGAAGTCGACGTGAGGCGTACGACGAACCTATCCGTTAGGACAGTGTAGTGAAATGTGTGTTACTGGGTAATGGCAAGAGACGACTGATGCTAGGGCCTTTGCTAACACCACGACATTACTTGCCTCTACTGGTTTCGTGACAATATCAATTTTACCCGAGACGACTCAAAAACCATGACCCAGTCACTTGAGTCACAATTTCTGTTGGTAAGAGCTGACAGTAAGGTTCTAGTGTGACGCAGACCCCAAGAAGTCATGGACTCAAGTTATCAACAAGACACTCTGCAAGATGGTGATGGTTCCAAAAAGGTGTTGACAGTGTTTACATGGAATGGACTGGGTCCTCTGATTCTCCTGAACCGATCTTTGACTGGAAATTGTTACGTTCGGCTACTTGGAGACCATTTCCTATCATTTATGGACTTCATATACCCAAACAACGAGGGAATTTTAATGGATCACATTGCGCCATGTCACTGGGCTGCAGTTGTTCGCGACTGGTTTGAAGAACATTCTGGACAGTTCAAGCGAATGATATGGCACCGAGATAGCCCGACGTGAGTCCCATCCAACATTCGTGGGACGTAGTCGAGGGGCCAGTTCGTGCACGGGCAACACTTTCGCTATTGTGGACAGCTGTAGAGGCGAAATAGCTCACTATTTCTGCAGGGGACTTCCAACAAGTCCACGCCACATCGATGTCCTGCACTACGCCTGTCAAAAGGACACGGTATTGGGAAGTATCCCGTGACTTTTACCACCTCAGAGTAAATTTAGAACGCGTAAATATATCGAGGTGCAGTTTTCGTTAAGTTGAAGTCAAACATATGACAATGTTTCTGATGTACGAAAATAATTTTCAAAGTCTATAACTGAAGAATTATATCACTCGAATCCCCTTTGTAGAATGTTGATAATGTCACAGGAAAATAAGTGTAATGCTGTTAGAAAAAAGTCTATGTCATAATTTGACTGCTACAGACATTAAACATTGCTTCCATACGCAACGTTCTCAGCTATAACTTAGCGAAAACAGCATCTCGATGTATTTTACTCGTTCAATACAAATTTTGGATTACCTGTCTTAACTGGCTCTGAGCACTATGCGACTTAACTTCTGAGGTCATCATTCCCCTATTACTTACAACTACTTAAACCTAACTAACCTAATGACATCACACACATCCATACCCGAGGCAGGATTCGAACCTGCAACCGTAGCGGTCGCGCGGTTCCAGACAGTAGCGCCTAGAACCGCTAGGCCACTCCGGCCGGCACCTGTCTTAACTGCCTCACATTTTATTCAGAACATATTTTGCTTCTTCAATTCTGTACAGCCATGTATTTGAGAAATATGTAACTTCTGCAAAGACTAAAGCGACGTGTTAATATTACCTCTAGTTTCGTGGACGGTACTTACCCCACTTGAATAATTCATACACGTTAAATGTAGCGACACTTCACAACAGTTAGCCCTAATTTGCTTTATGGAGCTTAATGCAAACAATCTGGCCATAGCTGCTACGGTTATGGAGAATGAAGTAGATAACTGTCTAGTGCTAATAAAAGGTGCAACTACTTTCTTCATTATGCAAAATGATCTTTTACTTCACGAACTGTAGTGCTCCAGGCTTGTTCCTAATTTAGCTGCTGCGTGTGATACTGAGTCATTGTCTACATCTCCAAACAATTCACAGTCAACTGCAGGCGCTGCGGGGAAACTGCAAGTCAGGCTGGAGTAATTAAACCCACACAAATACCGCCCTCTGGATAATTAGGACAACGCGTTTATCAGCTTCCTCGGCCATACGCGCATAATTACTCCATTTATACGCGAAATTACAAGGAGATATGTATCGCAATATTACGCTTAACGAGAAACTCGCGCTAAAAACAGCTCTCACACCTCGAGGGAAAACAAATACTGTAGAAATTGCTCTACCTGTCTCAGGAGTTTTGTATATAACTTTCTCCGGTTACCTATAGTACTGGTAAATCTGTTAGTAGCTTGCAACATTTACGTATTGTGAAAGATACAGACTCATTACGGCACTACGTATATCGCTATGCAATAATCATCAACGAAGTATGGGACGAATTACTAAACAATTATTATCATAAATATAAACCATTCCTTGCCAGTATATAGCAGTTTGCGAGTTTCGTGTTCGTCCAAACTATCAGTCCGATCATCTGCACAAGTTTAACATTTTTATCGACGGACGTCGTTTGCCTGTGTCCACAACAAACGCATTACAGTTTTAATAAGGCAATCAGCGAACACACATCAAGTGGAACGGCTTGTTACAGCAAGACCTGTTCCTTTGACTTTCCATTCTGTTCAATATATATAACAATAATACTCGTATAATAAATAAGTAAATACCGGGTGATCAAAAAGTCAGTGTAAAATTTGAAAACTAAATAAATCACGGAATAACGTAGATAGAGAGGTACAAATTGACGCACATGCTTGGAATGACATGGGGTTTTTGAGAACCAAAAAACTACAAACGTTAAAAAGTGTCCGACAGATGGCGCTTCATCTGATCAGAATAGCAATAATTAGCGTAACAATGTAAGACAAAGCAAAGATGATGTTAATTACAGGAAATACTGAATATGTCCACCATCATTCCTCAACAATAGCAGTAGTCGAGGAATAATGTTGTGAACAGCACTGTAACGCATGTCCGGAGTTACGGTGAGGTACTGGCGTCGGATGTTGTCTTTCAGCATTCCTAGAGATGTCGGTCGATCACTGTACACTTGCGACTTCAGGTAACCCCAAAGCCAATAATCGCACGCACTGAGCTCTGGGGATCTGGGAGGCCAAGCATGACGAAAGTGGCGACTGAGTACACGATCATCACCAGACGACGCGCTCAAGATTCACGCGTCTAGCAATACTTTTTTTAGTTTCTAATAAAACCCCATGTCATTCCAAGCATGTGTGTCAATTTTTACCTCTATATCCACATTATTCCGTGGTTCATTAAGTTTTCAAATTTATACCGACTTTTCAATCACCCGGTATATATATGAGGTGCGACAATAAAGTAATGAGACTGATGTGAAAAAAATGCTGCTTACCGTTTCAGTCAAGTTTAGTGTTGTCTCCTTCAAAGTAGTTCCGATTGCAAACACTTTTTCCAGAGTTTTGCCATTGATGGTAACATTTCTGGAACTCATCTTCTGTAATATCCTCCGAGTCCCTCGTCAAAGCTTTTTGGAAGTCTTGTGTTGTTTGAAAATTGTGTCCCTTGACCACCGTTTTGACTCTTGGAAATTGAAAAAAGTCTCACGGAGCGATATCTAGTGAATAAGGTGGCTGCGGTAGTACTGAAATTTCTTTTGAGGTCAAAAATTGCTGTACTGACATAGCAGTATTGGTTGGCGCATTATCGTTTTGCTGAATACAATTATGAACAATGTTGGCACGGACACGAAGAACTCTTTTACGTAGTCTTTCTCAAATTTCTTTGTAGTAATATTGGTTAACTGTTTGTCCAGGAGGAAGCCACTCTTTATGAACAATTCCCTTGGAATCAAAGAAGCACATAAGCATGTATTTAACTTTTGACTTAGACATGCGAGATTTTTTGGTCTGGGTGATCCCTTTGAGCACCATTGCGAACTTTGGAGTTTTGTCTCTGGACTGTACTGCAAAAACCAACTTTCGTCACCAGTGATAACACGGCTCAACAAATTTGGATTGATTTCCGTTTGCTCTAACAGATCGGCAGCCACATTTTTCTTTGTTTCTCGGTGTTTTGGTGTGAGATTTTTGGGGACCATTTTTGCACAAATCTTTCTCATACCAAGATCTTCAGGTATTATTATTGGACGGACCGTTTCTTGACTAATGTTCGGTTCTTCTGCAATCATTTTCACGTATAATCTTCGATCAGATCATACGAGTTCACGCACCCTGGCCAAGTTGACATCCGTCCATGAGGTTGACGGTCGTCCACTGCAGTCTTCACCACAACATTCGTTCTGCCTTCACTAAACATTTTATGCCAACGAAAGGCTTGAGCTCTTGAGACAACCTCCACTCCAAAAGCCTTATGAAGCTTACCGTAAGTTGTCGTAGCGTGTTCACCCAATTGAACGGAAAAAGAAATGGCATACCGCTATGGTTCCATTTCCGTGACGAGAGACACAAACACGTGTTAACACGTATTACAGCACAACTCAAGACTGAGCAGTAGCTTCAATGTGGCGCTTGGACTAGAAGCAGCTTATAGACCAAGGTCAAAGATATTGTGCCTACGCAAGCCTGCAGGGTTGCCACATCTTGCAAAGAAAATCAGTCTCATTACTTTATTGTCGCACCCCGTATATAATGTAATAATAAATATATAATAAGTCATATCGCTACTCTTCTGTGAATGGTACTCCACATGTCTCACAATATCACATCTTTCCAGTTCGATGGCCTAGTGTGTAGACTGTTTGCCGATCCCCCGTCACGGACCATTGCCTGGGGTAAACCGTCTTGGAGGTCGTCTACACTTCGTACCCTACACTTCGTGGAGAAGAACAAACAATCCCTCACCTGATCTTCGAATGTCCTGCGAGGAGGTTTGAAGGAGAATGGAGGGATATCATGAATGCTACTCCACGTGTTGTTCAGTGGGAGACCTGCTTAGATGTGGACTTGTAATAGCTGCAGTGGCTGGCTCCCTAATCTTTCGCATATTGTTGTTTGCAATCAATCATTTAATAATATATTTGTAATTCGTTTATTATATTAATTAATAGTATGTGTGCAATTTTACTCTGTAGACGCCATACGCTAAATAAATAAATAATAACAATATCACTGTAGAGCTGAGCACACACTGATGTGACAAGTCATGGAATACATGCTAATGTCGTGTTGGACAGCCTTTTGCATGGTGTAGTGCAGCAACTCGACGTGAGCAAGTCGCTGGAAGTCTCCTACGGAATTACCGAGTCATGCTGGCTCTTCCATAGCTGCGAAAGTGTTTGCGGCATAGGATTTTGTGCACGAACTGGCCTCTTGATTATGTCCTATAAATGCTCGATGGGATTCGTGTAGGGCTATCTGAGTGACAAAATCATTAGCTCCAACTGTCCAGAACCAGTTACAAACAATTGTGCCCCGCTGACATGGCGCGTTACCATACATAGAAATTCCATCGTTTTCTGGGACCATGAAGTCCATAAATGGCTTCGAATGGTCTCCAAGTAGTTCAGTTTGAGCAGAGGGCCCAGTCCACTTCACACAGACATAGCCCACACCACATTGGAGCGACCATCAGTTTTCCCAGCACCTTGTTAACAACTTGAGCCAACACTCGAACCCGACCAACTGAAATCGGAGCTCACCTTACCAGGCCACGGTTTTTCAGTTGTCTAGGGTCCAACCGATACGGTCATTAGCTAAGGAGCGGATCTGCAGGTGATGTCGCACTGTTAACAAAGGCACTAGCGTCGGTCGTATGCTGTCATAGCCCATTAACGCCGAGTTTCGGCACCTGTCCTAATGGATACCTTCGTCGTACGTCCCACATTCATTTGTACAGATATTTCACACAGTGCTGCTTGTCTGTTAGCACTGACATCTCTATGCAAACGCTGCAGCTCTCGGTCGTTAAGTAAAGACCGTCGGCTACTGAGTTGTCAGTGGTGAAAGGCAATGCCTGAAATTTGGTATTGTCGGCACACTCTTGACGCTGGGTATATCGGAATATTGAATCCCGTAGCCTCTCCCCGATGTTATTCAATCTGTATATTGAGCAAGCAGTAAAGGAAACAAAAGAAAAATTCGTAGCTATTAAAATTCACGGAGAAGAAGCAAAAACTTTGAGGTTCGCCGATGACATTGCAATTCTGTCAGAGACAGCAAAGAACTTGGAAGAGCAGTTGAACGGAATGGACAGTGTCTTGAAAGGTGGATATAAGGTGAACATCAACAAAAGCAAAACGAGGATAATGGAATGGAGTCAAATTAAGTCGGGTGATGCTGGGGGAATTAGATTAGGAAATGACACACTTAAAGTAGTAAAGGAGTTTTGCTATTTAGGGAGTAAAGTAACTGATGATGGTCGAAGTAGAGAGGATATAAAATGTAGACTGGCAATGACAAGGAAAGCGTTTCTCAAGAAGAGAAATTTTTTAACATCAAGTATAGATTTAAGTGTCAGGAAGTCGTTTCTGAAAGTATTTGTATGGAGTGTAGCCATATATGGAAGTGAAACATGGACGATAACTAGTTTTGACAAGAAGAGAATAGAAGCTTTCGAAATGTGGTGCTACAGAAGAATGCTGAAGATAAGGTGGGTAGATCACGTAACTAATGAGGAGGTATTGAATAGAATTGGGGAGAAGAGAAGTTTGTGGCACAACTTGACTAGAAGAAGGGATCGGTTGGTAGGACATGTTTTGAGGCATCAAGGGATCACAAATTTAGCATTGGAGGGCACCGTGGAAGGTAAAAATCGTAGAGGGAGACCAAGAGACGAATACACTAAGCAGATTCAGGAGGATGTAGGTTGCGGTAGGTACTGGGAGATGAAGAAGCTTGCACAGGATAGAGTAGCATGGAGAGCTGCATCAAACCAGTCTCAGGACTGAAGACCACAACAACAACAACCACAACAACGATTTCTGAAATAGAATGTCACATGAGTCTGGCTCGAACTACCATTCGGCGTTCAAAGTCTGTTAATCGCCGTTGTGCGGCCATAATCACATCGGAAACCTTTTCAAATTGATCACCTGAGTACGAATGACAGCTCCGCCAGTGCGCTGCCCTTTTCTAGCATGTGTACGCGATACTACCGCCATTTGTATATGTGCATATAAGTATCCCATGACTTCTGTTACCTTAGTGTATTTCACTGAACGTTAGTTGCATTTGTGTGTGATTCCGTTCTTAGCTACGAATATACGTTCCTAAAGCCTTAGCGCCGGCATTACAAACGTTAACGTAAACATCACTGAAGAATAGGCGGGCTTTAGTTACGTCTCTGACACGAAAGGTTAAGAGATATGAAGACTGGAAATGGAAAACGTTGTAAGTATCAGTTTTAAGAAACTGTGTGTTCCTGTGCTATTGTCCTCTCAGTATAATGTTACATGTCCCTAGGCTTGTTGCAAATGTCAAATCAAGGAGAAAATGAGTCAAAGAATCATTAGTACATGGCGCAAGGTCTTTGTGTCAAGCACAGCTTCCCTCTAGAGTTGCAAGTGCTATGTGTCTGAGTCTGGTCTATTTAATGTCCGATGGTTTGAAGAGACAACGCACAAGTTTTTGTTGAGTGGGCACAGCTTTTCGAGCCGCGAGAAAGATTTTGCAATTATAGAGAAACAAAGAAGAGTAGGCAATGATTTTGTTTCGCAAGATTTACACAATCTTGTTGAGTCACCTAAAACTCTGGTCCCACCCCATGTAATTTCACTGCGTACAACTGGCTTCCTTCTTTTTAAAGATGCTGCCGAACCGCTGTTTTCAATGCAACCGTGTGAAATCTCGAAATTTATTATGTTTAGAGTTCTCATATTTTGTTAACAGAATCTTTCATGGATTCTTGGTACAACAGCATTGTAATAAATAAAAAGCACCAGTTTGCGTTTGTTCTACAATATCACTTTTATTGTGTTAACCGGTTTTCGTTTTACATCGGCTTACAAGGCCTTGTGAGCCGAATACCAGTTAACACAATAAAAGTAATATTGTAGAACAAAAGCAAATTGGTTCTCATTTTTATTCATCTCTCATCGCTATTACAAATTCTCACCCTGAAACAGAATAATAAAATAGGTGAATGTTTTCAAAAGAGGAAAGACCACGGCTGATGTATTCACGACGTGCATAACGTAAAACGTAAAAAACCATCCATGTTCATTAGCTGCGGAAATGAAAGACGTGTTGCCATATCATCCTCAACAGCATAGGGAGTTGTAAAGTGAACTTCGTGACACCTGATCCCAATAATGGAGTTCTGTAAGAAACAGACTCGGTTTTGAGTCAATTTTTTGTTGAACTTACTTTTGTAATTCTCTTGTACAAATTTAAAAATTACGAGAAATGGTTTTTCTGTCTGGAATTATATTAGTTAAAACTTCACAGTCATATTTCGGTAGTTGCATTACCATATATAAAACTAAGTGCCATAATGTTTGTGGCCGCCGGCTGGAATGGCCGAGTGGTTCTAGGCGCTACAGTCTGGAAAAGAGCGACCGCTATGGTCGCAGGTTCGAATCCTGCCTCGGGCATGGATGTGTGTGATGTACTTAGGTTAATTAGGTTTAAGTAGTTCTAAGTTCTAGGGGACTGATGACCTCAGAAGTTAAGTCCCATAGTGCTCAGAGCCATTTTTGTTAGTGGCTCTTGAAACAAAAAGTTCCCTTGTAAGCACCCGCAGCGTACTTAATAAATTCTTTACTTTGTAATTAGTCTCTGTAGTTTTCCAATGGTGTGTTGCGCAGAATAATTCCGTGATATCATCATATCTTCTCAGGTTGTTAGAATGAAATAAGTTATGTACAAAAGGTGACACGTTGGTTTTTGATGCTCCGAAAAAATGTGAAATGCGGCACATAGAACGTTTGTCATTGCGATTCTTCAGCTGTTGACCATATATTCGATAAAGAAATATGGCAGGTGCCATTTATTTTTCCTTTCGTACCATTCAGTGTGTTATGTAAGTTTGTTTCAGTTATTTGCATGTTCCATGAACTGTAGCTGCGATTTCCCACTAAGGCCAGAGTTTATTATGACTGAGATCATATTTCTTTCTGTTTCACAATAGGTAAGGGGTAGTGTAGGCCACTCTAACTTCTATTAATATGTTTATGAATTTTACTAGTTTTATACTCTGGTTATTGTTGACAACAGAATCAAATACCTATGCGTAACGTAGTAAAGCGATATGAAATATAAAAAAAAACCTGAGGATGGTATTAACGAAGACCAAAGGTCGACTTCACTTTATTTGGAATCCGAACTAGGTCGGATTAAAGGAACACATCGCAGCATTCAGAGGCGGTAGGTTCACTCAGCACTCGAGTACTACGGAGAAGCTTCGTGAACCCAAATGGGAGTCCCTGGAGGGAAGACGACGTTGTTTGTGGGAAAAACCGCAACGAAAATTGGGAGAACCGACATTTGAAGCTGACTGCAGAACGGTTCAACTGCCGGAAACGTACATTTCGCGTAAGGACCATAAAGATAATAGAAATTAGGGCTCGAACGGCGGCATACAGCAATTTCTCTTTCCTTCGCACCATCTGTGAGAGGATCAGTGACAGAAATGACAATTAGTAATCCAAGGTGCCCTCCGCGGTGCACCATAAGATGGCTTGCAGGATATACATGCAGTTGTAAACTGTAATCATGCATATCAGAAAGGGGAACTATTCGTAATTCTTGGATAAATGATCTCACATGATTTATATATAACACGCTGAACTTCACTTATGGAAAACCCTGCAAAAACAAACCAGGTGCCTGAAAAAGCGTAACGAAATGAATTTTTCCTATGGCATTTTACAATTAAGTTAGAACCTGAACGTCCTGAGAATAACAGACCATTAGCCAGCATTGGTTTACCGCTGACTGTTTATTCGTTGGTTTACACACACGAGAAATCGTTTGGTAGAAATGGAGTTAAAAATTTTCACAGCCGACTGTTGTGCCCGGGCCAAAATCGCGAAACAATATAGGCTGGACACTGGCCACAGCTTAAAATTAACGCGTATATCGGAATTATAGTTGAATGCCTGGTGGGTCCATATTTTCCCTCTGCAAGTCTTACGCGTATCATTTACTGTAAATTTATTCAAATTACTCACCAGGACATTCTACACGTTGCAGCCCTGCATACATGAGGAAGCATGTGGTTTGTAAGCGCTATATCTCCGTCACATATCAGTCAGTTTGTTCGCCATAGACTGAGAAATATACCGTGCCACATGGATATGTAGCGTGGGACCAGTTCCATAAGTTGTACAGGGACTTGACAAAAATATTGAAACACCGCGACAAATGCTTGCAAGCTTGCAGGTTGCGTTGTTTTATTTGACCGCGAATGATACCTGCGCAGTGTGCTCAATGCTTTGCGACTGTCAGTCGTCGTCGGAACAGTGTTCTGTGTAACTGTGAGTGCATTATTTCGGAGCTACTACGAAGGTGAGTCAAATGAAAACATTAAATATTTTTTTAAATATTTATTGTGCAGAAGTGGTACAAAGCTGTATCACTTTTCAACATAATCTCCCCCACGCTCAATGCAAGTACTCCAGCGCTTACAAAGTGCATAAATTCCTATAGAAAAAAATGCTTTTGGTAGTCCGCTGAACCATTCATGCACCACGTGGCGTACCTCTTCATCAGAACGGAACTTCTTTCCTCCCATTGCGTCTTTGAGTGGTCCAAACATATGCACATCACCTGGCGAAAGTTCTGATGAGCATGGTGGATGAGGAAGACACTCAAAATGCAGGTCTGCGATTGTTGCAACTGTTGTACGGGCAGTGTGGGGCCTTGCATTGTCATACTGCAAAAGGACACTTACTGACAGCAATCCATGTCGCTTTGATTTGATTGTAGGCTGCAGATGATTTTTTAGATCTGTGTATGATGCACTGGTGACAGTTGTCCCTCTAGGCATGTAATGCTCCAAAATGACGCCTTTTTCGTCCAAAAAGAGAGTCAGCATAAACTTCGCTGCTGATGGTTCTATTCGAAACTTCTTTGGTTTTGGTGCTGAGGAATGGTGCCATTCCTTTCTCGCTCTCTTCGTTTCCGGTTGGTGGAAGTGAACCCAGCTTTGGAAGGAATCCATCACCTTCTCGTTCAAAGCACCGAAAAAGTTCTTCACAAGCATCAACACGTCGTTCTCTCATTTCAGGAGTCAGCTGCCATGGCACCCATCTTGCAGACACTTTGTGAAACTGGAGCACATCATGCACAATGTGGTGTGCTGACCCATGACTAATCTGCAAACATGCTGCAATGTCATTCAGTGTCACTTGGCGGTTTTCCTTCACTATCGCTTCAACTGCTGCAATTTTCTGTGGAGTCACAACTCGTTGTGCCTGACCTGGACGAGAAGCATCTTCCACTGAAGTAACACCATTTGCGAACTTCCTAGACTTACTGCTGTGACAAATATGCATCACCGTACTGAACCTTCATTTGTCGAAGAATTTAAATAGGTTTCACACCTTCACTACGCAAAAATCGAATAACAGAACGCTGTTCTCCCCTGGTGCAAGTCACTAGTGGGGCGCCCATCTTTAGGTACTATGCTGCCACCTACAGGCCATTCTGCAAGCTATTTGTAGCACGCTTACCTACTTACAGGATAACGGTGCGAAATTTCGATGTGTTATAATTTAAGATTTTCATTTGAATCACCCTCGTAAAATTCGAATGTGGGGAAACTGTTGGTGCTCATGTGGTGAGTAATTCCGTAACAAAGGTAGCCGAAGTATTTGGTGTTTGAAGCGGCACTGTACCAACGATTCATACAGCGTACGGGAAAAAAGGAAAAACGTCATCCGTTAAGTAACAACTCGAAAGAAAATATGTTGTAAGTGATCGAGACAGACGCTCATTGAAGAAGATTATAAAGAAAAATAAAGGAACGATAATACATTGGCGACCCTGTCAGCACGAAAACTTCACAAGGGGAGCTGCACAAACCGGGAATTTCAGGACGAGCTGGAATTTTAAAACCACACTCAATGCTGGAAATGCCCATAAGAGTAAAACGGGGGTGCGGGAGCCATAAAACCTATACTACGGAGCAGTGGAAGAAAATAATTTGGTCGGTTGACTCGTGCTGTACAGTTTCGAGCCTTTGGACGAGTTTACGTCGTAAGAGTGAGACATGAAGGCGGCAGCCTTATGGTGATATTCCATGTGTCCGATTGGTACGCTGCGAAGTCGCATTACTGCCAAGGATTATGGGACCACTTTTGGCTGATCAGGTACATCCGATGGTACAACATTAGTTCTCCAATTGTGATGCTGTGTTCCAAGAAGACGGCACCACTGATCTCGCAGCTTGCATCGTCTAGGACCAGTTTGTACGAGCATGGAAAGTATTCTCCCACCTCCCCTGCCCACCACAGTTGCCAGAACTCGATATTATTGAGTCTTTGTGATCAGCTTTGGAGAGAATGGTGCGTGATCGCTATACACTTCCATCATAGTTACCTGAACGTTGATTTACTTTGCAGAAAGAATGATATAAGGTTCCCTTAAAATCATAAAGCACCACTATTTATTCACTGTAACGACTGGAACCTGTTTTAAATGCCAACGGTTGTCCTGGTAATGGCTGGCTCTGAGCACTATGCGACTTAACTTCTAAGGTCATCAGTCGCCTAGAACTTAGAACTAATTAAACCTAACTAACCTAAGGACATCACACACATCCATGCTCGAGGCAGGATTCGAACCGGCGACCGTAGCGGTCGCTCGGTTCCAGACTGCAGCGCTTAGAACCGCTCGGCCACTCAGGACGGCCTGTCATGGTCATCATGGTAATGTTTTGTGTTTGTGGTCTGACCACTTTTTGTCCAATCTTGTGTTTTAAGCTGCGTAGGCACCCACTTTACTGTGAACAGTATCGCCGATCACATGGTGAGACGACTCCTACTGCTCTGAGGCCCTGGTTGTTGATGTGTAGCTAATTTTGGTCATATCACTTTTAGATGCAAGTCTGGCTTTGCTGTACTACTGTGTGTTTTACCACGACGGCTTCGTTACTTTTTTAAGCTCATGTATTATACATATATGAAACTAGCTGTTTTTAATGCCAATAGTATTCCTATACCGTATTGCGGATTATAAAGTGTCGCTCTTTTGTGTTTCCATATTTTGCCGCCTTCCCCTTGTATTTTATGTTGATCTAGGTCCTTAATATTATAATCTATGGCGTCACATAAAATAATGGTTCGTACAATAGTCATACGAATGTAATGACACCACAACAGAATGTCTTAAGAATCCGCTCTACTACGAATTCACATTCTGGAAGACTAAAAAAGGAGACTACGACAACATCGTTACCTTTCGTTTAAGAGCCCTCCCCACAATACACAACTCTCTGTTATACCTTCGTGTGGTCTGGTCTCGTTACTTACATTCTAACTATTCTTCATGTTTCAAAACCTTATTCTGCATATCGCATACATGATCCGACGAATCCACACGTACGGATATGCAAGCGGAGGCCATTTTGAATATTTGTGATGAGTTTCTAAAATAGGAACTTCGAAAATAATTTCTCATTAAAGATTTAATTAAATAAATTAAAACATAATTTTAAGTTGTTAACGTAGTTTCCTCGTCTCGATGGGGCGAATCATATCCACAGTTGGAAAAAAAGGAAGCATTCGTCATAGACTCAAGTGACATTCGTATGCAGTATGGTCGTGGCGGTTTATAGTTGGTAGAGTTATGCAACACAACTATGTATCAACGAATGAAACATCCTCTTTTTCTTTTCGTCACTCTCCTGACTGATTTTATGCGGCCGGCCACGAATTCTTCTCCTGTGCCAACCTTCTCCTCTCATACTAGCAATTGCTACTTATTTCCTCAATTATTTGCTGGCTGTATTCCAGTCTGTACCTTCCTCTAGAGGTTTTACCCTCTACATTTATCTAATCGTGTCTACGTCTTTGTCCTCAATGTTTTCCTCTTCTGTGCAATGGTTTGCTAATGATGATCCACTTGACATGTATCTATATTTTTATAGTGTTGACAATGCACACTGCAGTCTGATAATTACTGTTAAATCCTTCAGATAAGCATCGAATTTTCCCTCGTAATACGTGTGAATCTCAGAAACGGGTACTGTCAAGCTGTAATCTCCAGAAGCAAATGAACCTTGAATATAAATGACTGCAGAGTTAAATTGTGTCAGGACGAAAACATCGATGCAAATTTGTTTGCTATCTACCACAATAATTGTTCTTTTACGGCTATTAAGGTCATCCCTCCTCAGGCGCTGGTAAAGCATTCCGCCGAGGGCAGCTGTTTATTTCCCTTTTGACAGCGTAATCGCATTAAAGATTCCTCCTCTTTCCAGCGTCCGGCGCTGGCGGAGCGAAACACCGCACCTAACTCACAGCCTGGGCCAAAATCCCGACAGTAAATCTCGTTCCTGGCTAATTATTTATTCAGCTCTGCTCCGTCCAAACCCCGACGGCTTCTATTGGGGCAACCAAACAACGATGAAACTCCACACACTCCACTCTATAGCAGCCCTGTGCACGCATCGGAACACCGTGTATTAAACGGACCCCACGTAAAACACTTCGGCTCGGTACGTTGCTCAGAAGTGCTACTTCGTTGTAAAAAAATATACTTCGTAGATAACGGGCTTCTTGACAAGGGCTAAAATGATGAGTTAACACACGAAAAATTACATCATTTTACCTCTTCGCCCAACGGAAAAAAACGGGAAGTGGGAAAGGATCATGAAGAAATAAACAAGGATCTATACAACCCTGGCTTATATGAAATTTACCACTACGCTCTACAGGCGGACGCATCAGTGTAGAAGAAGGTGGGGAATATTGTGTTGTCAGCAGAGACTAAGTAACAGGACAACGGCTCGGTCGAGCAGCTTCTCCGCAGCCACACGTTTTTGTAGTCAGTGCTGGGCGACACTCGAGGAACTGCAAGAAGCGATGCCGCTGGACAGTCCTAAGACGGGTCTGGACTAATGAATTGCACAGCCCGTGACATTCCGATTACGAGCTGAGTTTGTAAACAGTATCTTATAAGCAGTAGTGATATTTTAATCTACATGTTGTATCTACAGGAAAGATTTTATGTGGGACTGTAACACAAATGTTGGATTTTGAAGATAAGAGCGCTTTAGCAGTAAGTCCTTTATTTGCAGGCAGGACCGGTTTCCCAGCGTTTTAGCTGCATCATCAAGTGAAATTTTTTGCAAGTTAATAGAAAAAAACTCATGAAACGTAAGAAAGCGTAACTAAAAATGAAAACATATACAGGATGAACATACAAAATCAAGTCATGTTCCGATCGAGAAAAGAGACTGAGATGACCCAGCGTTCATAGTCAGCAACTTTTTCTGAGTAGCGGACATCAAACATAAACTAGCATTAAATATCACTGAACGCTCCCGTGATATGTTGCCTTGATACCTATAAAGGACGAAAGCTAAAGAAATAAAAAATTCCTAGTAAAATATCTATCAGGTAGCTACAATACTGATAAATTCCCCTTGACATGGGTAACAGCATCTAATGAGCTGACGGGTCCCATGGACCGAAAAAGAGACCAAAAAGCGACCATATACACTACTGGCCATTAAAATTGCTACACCATGAAGATGACGTGCTACAGATGCGACATTTAACCGACAGGAAGAAGATGCTGTGACATGCAAATTATTAGCTTTTCGCCGGTGGTGACACGTACAACGTGCTGACATGAGGGAAGTTTCCAACCGATTTCTCAAACACAAACAGCAGTTGACCAGCGTTGCCTGGTGAAACGTTGTTGCGGTGCCTCGTGTAAGGAGGAGAAACGCGTACCATCACGTTTCCGACTTTGATAAAGGTCGGATTGTAGCCTATCGCGATTGCGGTTTATCGTATCGCGACATTACTGCTCGCGTTTGTCGAGATCCAATGACTGTTAGCAGAATATGGAATCGGTGGGTTCAGGAGGGTAATACGGAACGCAGTGCTGGATCCCAACGGCCTCGTGTCACTAGCAGTCGAGATGACAGGCATCTTATCCGCATGGCTGTAACGGATCGTGCAGCCACGTATCGATCCCTGAGGCAGCAGATAGGGACGTTTGCGAGACAACAACAATCTGCACGAACAGTTCGACGACGTTTGCATTAGCATGGACTATCAGCTCGGAGACCATGGCTCCGGTTACCCTTGACGCTGCAGCACAGGCAGTAGTGCCTGCGATGGTGTAATCAACGACGAATCTGGGTGCACGCATGGCAAAACGTCATATTTCGGATGAAACCAGGTTCTGTTTACAGCGTCATGATGGTCGCATCCGTGTTTGGCGACATCTCGGTGAACGCACAATGGAAGCGTGTATTCGTCATCGCCATACTGGCGAATCACCCAGCTTGATGGTATGGGGTGCCATTGGTTATACGTCTCGGTCACCTCATGTTCGCACTGACTGCACTTTGAACAGTGGACGTTACATTTCAGATGTGTTACGACCCATGGCTCTACCCTTCATTCGATCCCCGCGAAACCCTACACTTCAGCAGGATAGTGCACGACTGCATGTTGCAGGTCCTGTACGGGCCTTTCTGGATACAGAAAATGTTCGACTGCTGCTGTGGCCAGCACATTCTCCAGATCTCCCACCAACTGAAATTGTCTGGTCAATGGTGGCCGAGCAACTGGCTCGTCACAATACGCCAGTCACTGCTCTTGATGAACTGTGGTATCGTGTTGAAGCTGCATGGACAGCTGTACCTGTACACGCCATCCAAGCTGTGTCTGACTCTGCCCAGGTGTATCAGCTTCTGGTCCTTCAACTCCTAAAATGGAGTGCAAAACATATGATAAAAAGCCCTGTTATTCAATCTTAAATTGCGTTTCATACCTAAGAAAAATAAGTTTGAGTAACTGGGCTTTTTACCAGTATGTTTTTCAATCTTTTCATGTAAATTTGAGACCGTGAGTTGCTTATTTTACATAATCTCACGGATGATCATATACGGTCGGTTGTTGATCACTTTTTCGGTATATGAGGACCCGTTAGCTCACAAGACAATTACTCATGGTGAGTAGGATTTATTAATATATCACCTGTATGACACTTTTTTTTAATTAGAAATTTCTACTCCTTCCGCTTTATTCCTTTCTAGGTATACGCCAGCGTTCGATATCAGTTTATACTTCTTTTACTGAGCGAAAAGTTGTCGACTATGTAAGTTGGGTCATCGCATTCTCTTTTCTCGATCGGAACATGACTTGATTTTGTCAGTATGTTTATCCGATATATCTTTCCATTTTAGTTACGTTTTATTCCCTTACGTGAGCCTTTGCTATTAATTTGTGCAGACAGCACGTAACGCAGCAAGTTACTACGTCGTGATATTCGTTGCAGTAAGGCACGCGGACATCTAGTACGGTGCGTGCAGAATGGCTACGTTATTTCCGCTTTGCTCACAGCACAGCTGACGCTGCATGCGGTGAGAAGTGCATAGCGTAACAATCAGTGGATACGAAGATTCATACCCTCTACGAATCTAAATAATCCATGTTAGTTACTATCCGATTTTGTTCAAATTCGGTACACAGCCTTTTGTTATTAATGGAATGATAGAATGATGCTGACAAAATTTTAGATTTTTATTTGTTATAGTTCTGCAGATACAGAGAATTACTAAAAAATCCTAAAAACTACGCTTGTTTTTTAAAACCAAGTTAGGAACAATAAAAGATTGATTTTCATTATCATTTGAAGCTATTCGAAAGCTATCAGTGCACAAAAATCAATTAATTCGAATTTTCCGGAATTAGATTTTCACTCTGCAGCGGAGTGTGCGCTGATATAAAACTTCCTGGCAGAATAAAACTATGTGCCGGACCGAGACTCGAACTCGGGACCTTTGCCTTTTGCGGGCAAGTGCTCTACCACCTTTTTTTTTCATTTAGTTCGTTGTGTTTGGTCGTTGCGGACGTCACATGACATCCGTTCAAGTTCGTTTGTTGATCCTTCCACTCAGTTTTTTATTACAGAGGCCAACCAGCTCTCTTACCGAACACGCTGAGCTACCGTGCCGTCTCCTGAGCTACCCAAGCCCGACTCACGCCCCGCCCTCACAGCTTTGCTTCTGCCAGTATCTCGTCTCCTACCTTCCAAACTTTACAGAAGCTCTCCTGCGAACCTTGCAGAACTGCACTACTGAAAGGAAGGATATTGCGGAGACATGGCTTAGCCACACCCTGGGGGATGTTTCCAGAATGAGATTTTCACTCTGCAGCGGAGTGTGCGCTGATATGAAACTTTCTGGCAGATTAAAACTGGCAAGTGCCCGCGAAAGGCAAAGGTCTCGGGTCCGAGTCTCGATCCGGCACACAGTTTTAATCTGCCTGGAAGTTTCAATTGGAATTTTATTTTTAAAACGTTAGTCACTGTGCATTACGTAAGACAAAACTCGGTCAAAATTATTATTTGATTATATTTTGCCGTGTGAGTGTGTGAGAATGATTGAGAGAGT
Organism: Schistocerca nitens; assembly: GCF_023898315.1. Taxonomy (NCBI): domain Eukaryota; kingdom Metazoa; phylum Arthropoda; class Insecta; order Orthoptera; family Acrididae; genus Schistocerca; species Schistocerca nitens. The sequence continues at coordinate 360,904,731 of NC_064615.1, read as the reverse complement.
GTTTGGGGGACATACGTTAAAATTTAATATTTCATTTTACTTAAAACCTTGTACAAAGGAACTGTGAGAAGTTACGCTGCAACTACGATTCAGGTGACGTATGTCGGTGTGTGCTTGCTTTGTATAAAAGTAGCCAGAACGGAAGTGGGAGGTGGAATAAGTTTATTTAACAGTTTCAAGAATATTTCGCACTTCGTATATTTTGATTAAACAAAACTCAAGAAATTGAAGTTTTGCTGACATTAATTACTATCAAATTAGTGATTGGATAAGGCAAGACTTGCCGAGAGAATGATTTGGAAGGAACGTTCTGATTGGTCGTTTAGAAAAAAATGGTTCAAATGGTTCTGAGCACTATGGGACTTAACTTCTGAGGTCGTCAGTCCCCTAGAACTTAGAACTACTTAAACCTAATTAACCTAAGGACATCACACACATCCATGCCCGAGGCAGGATTCGATACTGCGACCGTATCGGTCGCTCGGTTCCGGACTGTAGCGCCTAGAACCGCTCGGCCACCCCGGCCGGCGGTCGTTAAGATCAACAACCAATCAGAATTAAGCTGTTCCCGAGTGAAAAGAGAAGTAGGCATATAGGAGAGTACCTCAAGTAGCGTCGCTCGCTAACCGGTCTACTGATAACACGACGTCAGCTAACTCCCTAAAAATACTCTGTAAGATGAGGAAATAGTGAGCTAATTTCGGTTCGAACATATCGTGACAAGCGACTGGAGTTACGAACATTCTAATGAAAGTTTGGTGTTTCTAAGTTAAATAGTATGAGAAATATGAGCGTGTGAACTTTCTGGTCGTAGTAACAACTCCGCATGGCGTGTTTCGGGCTCAGTACGGAATATTTTGGCGAGCACTTCTTACAAAGAAGACCACTGGAACGACCGAATGTTTAAGTGGCGAATAGTTGTGGGTCTGTGACTGTTAGAACGTGAAAATTAATCGTGTCAGACTTACTAAAATTGTGGCTGCTTTTCAAGTGATTATTTGTTATAGAGAAAGTGAACCTTGAATGATAATGTTTTACCATATTGAATACGGACTTGATATCCGATTCATGTGTTTCAGTATGAATAAAAATCAGAGTTAATTTAATTTTAAACGCTTTCGTGCAAGTAGATTGAAGATCCTGTAAGCCTGATTTTTTAATCATGAACTTTCAGGAACTGACTTGCAACTAGAGTTACACGGCCTCTGTGTGATAGTTATTAGGTCGTGGTTTCATGAACGCTGCTTTACACTGCCTAGCACGTATCTGCTACCACAGAGTGAAGGGGTATCGGCAAGAATCGTATCGAGGTAGGTGGATTGAACGATAGCGTTAACAAAAACGCAGCCGACCGACCCCGGCCCGCCGCAAGCACCTGACGATGCATCTAAAATGTCGGGAAACCGGTCGTCCCTATAAATAAAGGACTTACAGCTGAAGCGGTCTTATCATCAAAATGACATATACAGGCTGTGGCTGCTTTGTTTACAATGTCTGCTGCATATAAATGTTGCAGAGATAAAAAAGATATAAGGTGAAATTGAATATGTTGAAGGTACAGGAAATATATAAACTGAGATTCTAAGCAACATTTACTGGATACAGGAAAGCTGTTATGAAAGTATGATGACACTGAATTTGTAATCTGTATTTATTATGTCAATGCAAAGTTCAGTGACATATTGAGAAAGATATCTCACCTTTGAGGATACAGAATTTTATCTCAGTATTGTCAAAATTTTCACGTATAATTTATAATTAATCGAAACACGACGCGAAATTTAGGTTCTTCGTATACTTCTGAACGTGACCAAGACGGGGACTGTTATCGACTGCTTTGTCTTAATCTCTGCTATAATACTGGACTGTGAATGGCTGTTATAATGCCCGGCAAAATAACGGTCTCTGAAGGACAGGGGGAGGGGCAGTGATGGGGAGAGGGAAGGGCATGGTCGGTACGTCCGTTCGAGGATAATGACTGCATTGAGGGTCGAATTGTATCCCAAAAGTATTTTTCCATCCTACTAATGTGTAACACATGTTTCTCTCAAAATACTCGTGGTTAACTTAATTTGCTCCAAATGAACAATAACCCTTGTCCCAATGAGTTTGTTTGGGTGTCACAACAGCTGTACCGTAGATAGTGCAACCACGTCGTATGGATATCTGTGGAGAGGCCAGATTGATTGTGGTTCCGGGATAGTGGCAGCAGGCTTATTAATAGTTTCAAGGACAACAGGTTGGATAATTCACTGATATGACCTTTAGCAGTACCGCGAGCAGCTGAAAGCAACGTGAAATTAACGCCGTTATGGTGTTATGGTTTGATTTATTGATAACTATTAAGTAACTAATTCCCATTGCGATCTCGGGCACAGACTACTTAGGAGATTGTTATTACATTCAAATGTCAAACTGATGTTCTATCGGTTTCAACAAGGATTATTCAGTCCCATAATTGTGCAGGCAGGTTAGGGAATTTAAAAACCGCTCATCCAGAGGATATGGTATCAGTTCCCGGTACTACGCGCCTCCGTGCCCGAGGTCGGTAACGCATGCTTGCGTGGTCTCGTTCGTGGCAGCTCCCTTGGGCCACAGTGGCGGCTGTACGAAACGCGGCGGCCTAACAGGCGGCCGGATATCGGCCGCTATCGCAAACGCAAAAGATCCTCCTACGATACAGGTTTCACCGTTAATCATTATTCACCTCATCATTAAACCGCTCTTTATCTCCTCCAACTTTTATTTTTACTTCAAACAATATTAAAAGTTTATGAAATGAAAAGAGCCATTATAAACCGACAATGTCTGGGTGAGCGGTGGGCCGAGTCCATGTTCCTACATACCTCATCCGCATGACGTCACATGGAAGAGAATGACATGATCGCCGGTCGACATCTCATCGTCTTCAGTTCCTGATGGTGGAGTTTAGTATCTTTTTACAGTTCATTACAAAATTTACGAATTCTTGGTGCCTTAGGACGCGTCCTAGCAACCGTTCCCTTCTGTTCTTCCGTAATGGGTTCACAATACTGACAAGAATTATTTGCGGAAGAATCGAAACAGCCGACATCGCGAAGAAGCGTTCCTGGTTCTAGAGAAACGTAAGAACATGTGAGGCAGTAGATCGAATCTTATCATAAGAGATAGGTTCAAGAAAGGCAAACCTACGTTACAGCACCTTTACACTTAGAGGAAGATTTGGCCAATGCTGAGAGAGATTCATTTTGAATGTAACACTGATAAAAATGTAGGGAACGAAAAGTTATTCACAGGTTGTACAGAAACCAGACCGAAGGCTGAAGACGAAAAATATGTGAAACAATGTTGTAGTCTACACCCGATGTTATTCATCCTGTACTTTGAGCGAAAAGTGAAGGAAGCCAAGAAGTAATTCAAAAAAGGAAGTTCAGGCAGAAGATAGTAGAACTTTGCCGATGACGTAATTCGGTCTGGGCAGTGAAATGTCATCTAATAAAATGAGATGATCCTGGTGGAATTAGACTGGGAAACAAGGCCCTAAAAGTAGTAGGTGTGTTTTTCCGCAAGGGAAGAAAATGTACGGCGTTGGCCGAAGTTGAAGTACAGAAAATGCAGATTGACAATAGCAAGAATATATTTTATGAAAAAGAGAAATTATTTAACACTGAATACGATTTTCTGTGTTGGTCATTCTTTTCTGAAACTATTTGTCATTAGTTCAGAATGTACGGAAGTGAAATGAGGACAATAACAGGCTACAAACGCTGCTGAACAGTGGTGATTCAGAAAAATTATGAAGTTCAAATCGGTAGATCGTGTAACTCGTGAAGGGTTACTGTATCGAATAGATGAGAAAAAATATTAAACAAGAAGTACGAAGATAGTCTCAGTTGGTAGGACACATCCTGAGACATTAAGGAAACGTCAGTTCGTTGGGAGTTAAATTAGGGAGGGAGACCAGGGCGTGTCTGCTATAAGCAGTGTGAAATGCAGTTGGTAATTGTAACAGATGTAATGGGAAGATCCTTTAAATGTTACAGTTCTGTGATACATTGAATAGGAAAGCCGTAGTCGTCTCATTGTTTAAACGTGGCTATTCGGAAAATAAGGTCCGACTAGTTGCAAAATGGAAACTTCAGTGAAAATCGAAAAAGTTTAATTTGCAACAGTTTGCTACACTTTCCGGCTAATTCTCTGCATTGTCGCCGCTCAGAGATAGACATTTGACATAGCGTTGTACCAACTTTCCAATACCGTCCTCATAGGAGGCAGCCCCCTGCGGTTTCCGTCACTACTCTACGCACGTCTGCAGTTAGTTGTCTGTGCCAAAATGTTGTCTTCATAGCCAGCGCTTCATGTGAGCAGAGAACATCAAACGGAGCCAAGGCCGGGCTGTGTGGTGCGTGACCGATCACTGCCTCATTGCCCCTCCAGTGTGGGGCCGATAATTGACATGAAGAAGGACCTGCATGACAAGTACGTTACGAGGGTTGCATTCAATCAGGCGAAATCTCGCAGCGGGCATCCGTACATTGCGGGAGACATTATTGTTCGAGGCATCCTTACGTGCTGATTGCCTGCTCGGAGCTGAAAAGAGCGATATGGCTCAATGAACGACACACTACAGACACTTCTCAACACGTCTGTGGAAAACTTCATCGGATATTCACCATGATTTCTATTTCGCTTTCTGTCTGACCTTACTTTCAGAATAACGCCCATAGGATTCACTAAGTGAGTCACTAAGTGCAGTATTTTAGTAGAGACGCAGAAGCTTGTACGGTATAGGCATCAAACCAGTCCTTGGATTGAAGACAACAATATTAATAACTGCGTAAAGAACAAAAAATATAAATTAATGAGTAGAACTGGTATGCCGTGCTAAGACGTCTTAAATAAGAAAAATACTAAAAAAGATGGTTACTCTACGAACAGCTGAGCGGTTGCAGTTGAGAACTGCCTCCAGAAATAGAAAAACCAATAAATTAGAGAAGTAATAGCGACTATAAGTAAGAAGTAATTACGACTGTAATGTAAAGAAATGAAGGTAAGCAGGACAGTTTCACGAATTGATAAACCCAGCAGATTCTTCTGTTGACCGCAAAAGACGTGAAAAGACGGAGGCGATAGTAGTGTGGAAGATGGGTATATGACATTAAAAGAAACATATGGGAAATATTTGGATACACAGAGATGAACACATTATTGCATGGCGAAATTTTGAGGGTCATTTTTCGAGCTGCGGAAAATCAAACTGCTTGATATAAAGAGCATTGAAGGGTTCTTGATATATAGTTAGTAAAAGCTTACTTTGCGGGTTATATTTAGCGAGAGATATTGTAATAGGTTAAGTAGGAGGATACGATAGCTGTGGAAGTTCGTTTGTACTTTGAGCTGGAAATCGTAGGCTTCTTATTGTGATTTGAGACGTAAAAGCGGAAGCAGAAGTTTTAAGAAGTACCCGTAGAAGCACTTTAAATGTACGCAAGGTGACTAGGATTGGCGGTGAAAGAGGCAATGATGTCGACATCCTGAAGTGTATGAACGGCAGGATATTACCTACATCAAGACGTATGACAGTGGGGTGCTAATGAGGTGTTGAAGCAGTTCTGCATGTGAACGGGCGGTCGGTGCTTCTAAAAGGAAAAAGGAAGTTGAGGAACAGCGAATGGTAGCGGCATGGGTTAATAGTCTCAATGAAAAACTGATGTGGAAATATCGATAAAGAAGGGAGCGGTTAATGCAGTGTTGTGGATTCTCTCTCTCTCTCTCTGATTGTCTCTCTCTCTGTTCATCTCTTTGTAAAAATAAATTAAACAAAAAAAAAAAACAGTCATGCTTTTCAGAATACAAAATCAGAAAGTCTTGGGATCAAACCTCGGGTACTCGTAAGATAGTTTCTTCTCAACTATAACTTCAATAATATCTAACAACGCCAAATCGTGCCATAGTTCTGGGTCCATGTTCAACTTCAGGTCCCTTTATAGTTAGCCAGAAAAGTCATATCAAAGCCGCAGAGTAAATTAAGGGCTGTACCTTCCGCACAAGGACCACACTACTAAAATACTCGAAGGGCCCACGACAAACTTTAAGTTGGGGACATCTTTGCCTTTACTATATATATAAATAAGAATGTTACACACCAGTCTCAAAACATTCCAGAGGTTCGTCCGCTAAGCACTAGCGTGCAGTGGCTACATTAGACAGGCGTAACGCCATTTGAGAGCCATCCATCCGAGTCAGAGCAGAGGGGGCTGGCCCGCTGCAGCACTGTCCCCCGGAGAGCCATCTCAGGACGGAAATGATGTTACGTTACACGTGACCTGGTGCCCCAGTTATTGCCATAGGAGCTACAGAGAATTATGCACAGGTGCATTACCCCAGACGGTGCTACCAGTCTGGCAGTAAATCAATAGCAGTTGTTTGGCAATACCTTCGATTATCGGCAATGGTCAAACGTTAGGCTATTCCTTTACTGACTGAATTACAGATACAATTGGTTTCAGCCAGTTACAACGCTTCGTAAAGATAGTTATTCCGTTTAATATATCAAAAGTAGAATTTATTTGCGTAGTTCAGCAACAAAATTGTGGGATTGTTACTAACATTCTGCTGACAGGTTCCATTGACGTTGCTTTCCAGAGCTAGTGCCTAGCACCTATTACTCGGTATTTCTTTTTTAAATACATGTGTATCGGAAAAAAAGTATCTGCATTGACAATGTGTTGTATAACTGCTTAGCCCCATCAGCTTAGTCTTATAATACCATATTATCTCTTGAAAACACTTCCTAAGTTTCTACAAATGTGAAGTAACCTCTGCTACAAATAAAACATTTAATTAAAATTTTTTTAACACTGATATTCCACCAACACCTTAAGGCAACAATTTTGTCAGAAAATTGAAGATATACAGGGCGATTCCGTGACGATGTTACAAACTTCAAGATGGTGAAGTTAAAATGTATCAATTTTAGTTGAGGGACTCAAGTCCTTAAACGTCCGAGTCGAAAGCTTTAAGCAAAACTCGTTATTACACTTCTTAACGGAAGAGAGACACCAGTAATAATGTTGCTAATATTGTAAGGGGAGCAACTTTAAGAGATGGTAGAATGGATCAAAACAAGAAAAAACTGGGTCTTAAATATGGGCTCTATAGTTCATGCCTTAAGAAAATGTTAAAATGTCTGTGAAATCTTAGGGGACTTTACTGCCAAGGTCATCAGTCCGTAAGCTTACACACTACTTAACCTAAGTTCTCCTAAAGACAAACATACACACCCATGCCCGAGGAACCAGCCGCACAGTCCATGACTGCAGCGCCCCAGACCGCTCGGCTAGTCCCGCGCGGCATGCCATAAGAGCTATGAATACTAGTTCAGTAGAAGAGATGCGTTTCAGAGTATCGAAGATGAAGAAACATACGTAGCTGTTTAGGTACTCATTTTCGAGCACATGTTACCTACTTGTCCATGCTACGACGTCTGAGAGTTGCTTATTCAGTAATCTTAGCAACAACAGTATCGGTACATAGAATCCAGCCAGGGGTATCGGACAGATTTTCGCTTATAATTTTCGACCTGTTCGTTTCCAGACCAGGTTCCTTACCTCAGATTGATACGTTGACGCATCTACATCGTCCCTGAGAGTTTGTAGCACTATTACGAAGTTACCCTGTATATACAGATTGGTCAGAAACAATCTGAAAACTTACAACGGTGTTTCAGGGTAGGTTGTGCTGAAAATAACTGTTCAGAAAAAAAATTGTATACATTGCACCGTTTCCGATTTAATTAGAAATGAAGTTAGTCAACCGGGCAGTTGCGCGTGCAAATGCAATAGGCCTACCAGAGACTGTGTCGCCCAAAATGTCCTTCATTTGGTTTCCTAAAACTGAACAAGAGAGCGTTTCAGAAATAGGACATGAACACGATAGAACCCGAGCCAAAGACGAGCAGTCCCGCTCGCTATCATCTACACTATGACAACAATTGAAACAAATTGTACTTGACGCGCCGCTTGTAGTTATGGGTGCAACGGCATGATCGGCGAACTTCAATGCTAATTACTTTAGAAGCAGCGCATCGCATCAGAAATTTTTCTGAAGTAAAACCTGCCATGCAACACCCTTACAAGCTTTTCAAACAGTTTCTGACCACACCGTGTACGCCGGGTGTCCCTCCTAAGGACCGTCAGGTGCATTTGGTCTTCTGTTTGCAGTTTACTTCGTACAGTTTGTAGCGGGATTCGGCCAACACAAATACTGCTCATTGCGTCTTTAATGCGACGCCCGGTTTGTTTCCCGTTACAAATAAAATGATTTTTTAAACCAAATTTTACGTTCCTCTCCGATAGGGCGATCTCAAATTGGGCTGGTGTGATACTCATGTCATCATTATGTATTAACGGAGGCAGTAAATTATGAGTAATAGCCAGCAATCCAGCAGAGAGAGTTCCGCCCTTGCCTGCGATTACTGCTACCGTCATGCAGCAGCGCTGCTCAGTAGCCATTGGAGTGCTGTGGGCATTCTTCATGTGTTAATGTCCATGTTAATAAGATATCGATGAAACAAAAAGGCAGTGGACTAAAATGGGATCACTCTAATGAATTATCAAGTCAACCTCTGCTTTAAAAATAATTTTGTTTGTAATGGTGAAGCTGTAAGGAGCTGTAAGGGGGGGGGGGGAGAATAGATTATGGGATCACAAAATAAAGTGTACTAGAACAGTGATTTATCAGCACAACAAATGCAGTAAGGAAATGCACAGTTAAACATAAGCCTTGAAATGCATGTTAGTAACATGATAAAAAAAGGGTCGCCTTACGTTGGTGTGTCGAAATGACATTCTCAATTAATTCAAGTACTGTGTAGATACAACATTCTTAATCACCGTACGGCGTAGCTCATTAAAACTTAATTCAAGAACTCCAATTGACTAAACGCAGCAACTGCACAAACGACGTAACAACCTATGATAAGTGTGAAGTTAAAGATAATTTAAAGTATTATGTAGCTGCAGTAAGAGTAGTTAGCAAAGAGTTGCCGGTCAAGATCAATAAAAAGTTATACTCAACAACCGCGAAAACGGCTTAAGGCCAAATGATAACAGTGTACCATGGCGAAACCATTTCATTTAATACAGTTTTACATAGAATTTTTTTAAGCAACATGTTTCCACGGAGATAGGACTAGTTCGTTAGTAACACCTACCAAACTTTAGTGGACAGAATTAAAATATTTACTTCAGGATTTACAGAAATTAGCATCTATTTTAGAGGACCTTAAGCTTAAACACCAAAGCGAGAGCCAACAGTTGAGAAAATCATCGCACAACAGCTCATGCATCGAAGATGGTGATCAGAATAATATATAGAAGAATAGAAAATAAAACTGACGATCTGTCAGATGACGATAAGTATGGCTTTACGAAAGATAAACGCACCAAAGAGGCAGTTATGACGTTGCGGTTGATAATGGAAACCAGACTGAAGAAAAATCAAAATACGGTCATATGATTTGTCGACCTCGAAAAAGCGTTCGACAACGTAAAATTGACCAAGATGTTAGAAATTCTTGGAAAAATATGTACAGGAACCGAGAGGGAACAATAAGACTGGAAGACCAAGAGCGAAGTAATGGTGCCGGCCAGTGTGGCCGAGCGGTTCTAGGCGCTTCAGTCTGGAACAGCGCGACCGCTACGGTCGCAGGTTCGAATCCTGCCTTGGGCATGGATGTGTGTGATGTCCTTAGGTTAGTTAGGTTTAAGTAGCTCTAAGTTCTAGGGAACTGCTGACCTCAGATGTTAAGTCCCATAGTGCTCAGAGACATTTGAACTATTTTTGAAGTAATGGTGTAAGGGATGCAGTCTTTCGCCCCTATTAATAGATACATCGAAGAAGCAAAGACAGAAATAAAAGAAAGCTTCAAGAATGGGATTAAAATTGATAGTGAAAGGGTATAAATAAGAAGTACCGCTGATAACATTGCTATTACCAGTCAAAGTTAAAAGAGTTGAAGGATCTGTTAAAGGAATGAACAGTATGATGAGTACAGCATGTGGACTGAGAGTAAATCAAAGAGAGATGAAAGTAATGAGAAGCAGCAGAAATGGATTGAAATTAAATCGAAGAAAGACGAAAGTAAAGTAGTTGAAATGAGATTACCGATAAACTTAATATCAGATTTGGTGAACACGAACTGGATGAAGTTAAGGAATTCTGCACCAAGACATCCCACGGTGAAAGGAGCAAGTAAGACCAACACTGGTCAATAGAATTCGGCTAGTATCAAACATAGGCCTTAATTTGAGAAAGAAATATCTGAGAGTGTACATTTGGAGCATAGCATTGTATGGTAGTGGAACATGGACTGTGGGGAAACCGGAACAGAACACAATCGAAGCATTCGAGATGCGGTGCTACAGAGGAGTTTTGAAAGTTATTTGGATTGGTAAGGTAAGGGTTGTGAAGGTTCTCTGCATGCACGGCGAAGAAAGGAATACATGGAAAACACTGACAAGAAGAAGAGCGGGATGATAGGTCATCTGACATAAGGGAATAACATACATTGTATTGGAGGGAGCTGTAGAGGGCAAAAGCAGGAGATTAAAATAGAGATTGGAATACATCCAGCAGCACGTAGGTAGCAATTGCTACTCTGAGATGAAAATGTTGGAACAGGAGATAAATTCGAGGCAGTCAGGAGATAGGTGACGGAAAAAAATTAAATAAACAAAATGAAGTAAAATAACAGCACAAAAACAGAAAGTCCAACAGCAATGGCCGAGCAAAACATCAGGTTAAATTAGTAGTGAAGGCCGTCATAATACGGTTTTTCTTACATTTAGTCAGTAGAAATCAGTTACATTAAGTAGTCTGCATTTTACCTTGGTACAGATAGGTCCGCGTGTTAAAAGCGTAGTTATGAGAATATTTCGTGGATACGACCAGTGATTGTGAGAGTAATTAGTGGATTACAGAAAGAACACGGTAAAATAGATATCAACACCAGAAACGTTGTCAAAATTGATACTGGAAGCAACTAGTTGGCTACGAAACGTTAAAACGGCACAGCTGGCTCCTGAAAAGAGTGAACGAACTTCACGTCAGTGTTTGCAACGCTAGACCTATTGACCAACTCACATACCGCGAATGCACGAGGGAGCGGCGGTACCGGCTGGAGCCTGAAGTCGTCCTGCCACCTGTGCTCGGCAGTAGTCAAATAGAAGCAAACGACAGCAAAGCTCATCTCATCAGTCGACAGATAACAAGTCCTTACACCATAATCTTCTAGCGGAAAGTGTGTGCTCCTCCATCTCCAAGCAGCAAGTGTTAGTCTACGATCTCACAGCTGCAAACGTTGTTGTCTTTAACGCTCTGATGCTTGGCTGTTTCTGTGAGAGCAGGAATCTCGCCGGCCAACAGAAGCAGACACTTATAGTTCCGTCAAGTAAAATTATAGTAATAAATCTAAGCAAACTCCTACTCTTGCCGATTTCGTGATTATTAATCAATAGCGTTGCAACAGCGTTGTGGTGTGCGGAAGAAGCAGGGAGCCTTCGCCCATTCCACGCAACGATTCTCAAGCTGACAAACAAGAGACCTCCCATGTAGACACCCATGAAAACGTGTATGCCTTCTGTAAAATAACGCAGTGAACCAATATCAACACTTGTTTTCAAACTTTAAACAGAACGTTCTTCTGCAGCGTGGTCGCTGAGACAAACACGTAGCTTCTGGAAAGTGACACATGGCGTGATTTTTATCTTCCTACCAGGCTTCTTCTAGCATTGCTGTTTCTTTTCCGGTAGAAGGCTGTCCCACCCACTGCCTTGAGTGCGGGAGTGATGGAATAAATGCTGTGTTGGTCATGTGGGATGAAACTCTGAACATTTTTATGGTGAAGCCCGTTACTTTCAAGAAAACTCTTATCTGTTGCCACCGTGCTGGAGGGCTCTCAATTGTGCGGCGCCCCTCTGGAGCTCAGTTCGTCAGCCCACCTGACGATGGCGACATGTCTGATCGCCGAAATATTGTGCCCGTTGGACACTGTGAACCGGCAGTATACCCGTGGACTGTTCGAGCAACATATTCAGAGTTTAAAAGATTGTAAGAAGATCTGTTACAAAAATAATTAACCATTATCTCTTTAAAATACAATTTCATACAACACGTTACAGTTACACTACGCACAGACCATTCATTCATCATTCATCATTCATTCACATTTACACAAACACGATATATACACTGAAGAGCCTAAGAAACGTACACCTGCCTAATATCGTGTAGGGCCCCCGAGCGCACGCAGAAGTTCCGCAACCAAACGTGGCATGGACTCGACTGATGTCTGAAATAGTGCTGGAGGGAGCTGACACCATGAATCCTTCAGGGCTGTCCAAAAATCGACCAGAGAATGAGGCGGTAAGAGACCTCTTTTAAACAGCACATTGCAAGGCATTGCTGATATGCTCAATAATGTTCATGTCTGGGAAGTTCGCTGACCAGCGAAAGTGATTAAACTCAAAAGTGTGTTCCTCGAGCCACACTAGCAATTATGGACGTGTGGGTGTCGCATTCTCCTGATGGAATTGCCCACGACCCTCGGAATGCACAATGGCTGTGAATGGATGCAGGTCATCAAAAAATGGCTCTGAGCACTATGGGACTTAACATCTGTGGTCATCAGTCCCCTAGAACTTAGAACTAATTAAACCTAACTAACCTAAGGACATCACACACATCCATGCCCGAGGCAGGATTCTAACCCGCGACCGTAGCGGTCGCTCAGTTCCAGACTGAAGCGCCTAGAACCGCTCGGCTACATCGGCCGGCATGCAGGTAATCAGACAGGACGCTTACGTACGTCTATTTTGTATGTGTATAGACATAAGCTGTTACTAATGAATACGTATTTTCTTTTCATGTACTTAAGGAAAATGTATGACTAGGGTCTCCCGTCGGATAGACCGTTCGTCGCGTGCAAGTCTTTCGATTTGACGTCACTTCGGCGACTTGAGCGTCGGATGTACTTTAGTGATTTGACAGTAAGAAAAGTAAACGTAACAAAATAAGATGATGTAATAAACTGGAGGTGGCCACTGTGTCATAGTATTATTCAGAGAAGATATCGTTGGTGAGGACATATAAGCACATATTCACTTTCAGGTCGGTTACCACTAAGCTTATGCTACATGCGCAAAGCATATTTTTTTACCTGGGTATATATAAATGCAGCATGAGCTACGTGCAAAAATATCAGCTGCGAGACAGTGTTCAGCTGTTGCAGCGACTTTAAAAGCAGCCAATAAACAATTTTGTGCAAATATTTGTATATTTAGTTATAAGCTCTTTTTTGAATTTTGTGTATTTTATGTGTATGGCATGTGAAGTTTAGTAATAGGTGAGCAAAACGTTTATGCCAAAATGAAAGGAAATCCTTGATGTCGAGCAGGACGACAATGTAAAGTGAACAGTGTGATTCAGACTTTACTGGCAACTGCATATGCATACCGTATAGATAAAACTATTCTTGATTCGGAAAAGGACGTAGTAGACAAAGGAAATACGTTTACTATGCCCAGTAGTGAAAGTTTTATCGATATTTCTGTGCAGCGGGCTGCGTCAGGTGATCCTCCAACATAGAGTGCGCGAAGAACAGATTTAATTACAACCCTGTTACGAAAACTGGACGTAAGAGAAAAAGAGCGTGATGAACGAAAGGCTGTTAGGGAAAAACAACTTCAGATCGAGTTATTAGAAAAAGAGAGCGGTGCTAAGCAGCACTTTAGGAAGAAGGAAATGATCAAACAACTAAATGAGGCACTAACTGCTCCAGGTGAGGAGTTAGTATCAAGACTAAATGTAGTCTTAGATGTTCGAGATAAAGCTATCGTGGAGAATATTATGGAGGATCTAGACATCACTACAATGCAGACTAGCTGCAGGGACTTGTTGGATGAATTGAAAAAACTGACGGCACATCTGGAGGGAATAAAATCTCATGACAGTTTAGAAGATCAAGTGAAAAAAGTCACTTACACCTTTGGCGAAATGAGTAAACAGTTGAGGGAAACTATCGAGAGGGGGCTAAAGAAAGAAGCAGAAAATACCTCAATAGAGGTAGCTTTTGGCAGAGGTGAAACTTGCAAAGGCTTACGTGAGGACCTAACTAGTATTAGGGAAATCATACAGTCTATCTTTCCCATGTGGCAAGACAATCGACAGATGCAGGTCGGAGAATCTGACAGGGAAATGAGTAACGAAAACAACGCAGGGTGAAGTGACGTAAGCCACACTGGTCCTTAGTATGGTAATATACCAATAGCAACGCCTTCGAAAGAACCAATGAGCAGGGATGAAAGAGAGCTATGTCTTACATAGCACCATGCGTACCACCATTGACAAACATAATGCAAGAAGAAGCGTTGATCAAACATCGCCAGTTCCAAACTTTCAATGATGACAAAATTAATATCCCCTCTGTGGTTTTCATAAAGAATTTCCGAAGTGTTCTGCCAAGATCATGGACAGTAAGGCAGAAAATTCAGTTTGTCTACTCTCATATAATTGGAGATTCATTAGTATGGAAACTCCAAGTTGCAGAGACATGCAGCACGTTTCTGAACACCAAGAAATTCTTTTTAGTACGGTTCTGATCCACATGTGTGCAGAAACGTCCTAGGAAGCTTGTATACAGCCCAGGATTATACAGTCCCAAACCGGGAAATCTCAGAGAATACTTCGAGAAATATGTCAACATGACCAGATGCTGGAATGAACCGATCACTCACTGAGACGTTCTCGGTCCGGCACACAAATCTGCCAGGAAGTTTCATATCAGCGCACACTCCGCTGCAGAGTGAAAATCTCATTCTGGAAACATCCCCCAGGCTGTGGCTAAGCCATGTCTCCGCCATATCCTTTCTTTCAGGAGTGCTAGTTCTGCAAGGTTCGCAGGAGAGCTTTTGTAAAATTTGAAAGGTAGGAGACGAGGTACTGGCAGAAGTAAAGCTGTGAGGACGGGGCGTGAGTCGTGCTTGGGTAGCTCATTTGGTAGAGCACTTGCCCGCGAATGGCAAAGGTACCGAGTTCGAGTCTCGGTGCGGCACACAGTTTTAATCTACCAGGAAGTTTCACGTTCTCAGAATGTTAAAGACTCCTTTTCCCATAAATATACGAGAGAAATTAATCAGTGTTCCTGATACTGAACAGGAGAACTTCGCGTCAGTAATCGATTACTAGGGCCTCAAACAGGAGAACGCCAAGAAATCGAATGACAACAACTGGAACAATGATAGTTCCCTTAATGATGATAACTGCAGAAATGGCGTTTCAGGAGAAAAAACACTGGGTACAACGCTCAGAACAGTAAGCCAAAATCTAGAGCCAATGGTAATAACTATCTAGCTGCCAATACCAACAATGGAAACTACCAGAACGGTAGCAACAACAACAATAATAGATAAGGACGAAAATATAACGGTTCCGATTACAACAGCCGTAATAAAAATCTGAATACTGCAAACCGGTCGCAATAGAATACCGCTTACTCCACCGTTACAAGGAGGTATTCTCGGAAAAGCCAGTTGTGATAGAGGATACACGAACGACAAGCAAGTGTACTAACATCAGACCTATTGTCGTGCCTCGTATTCTTTGCCGTGGTCTCAGAAAGACAGTGAAGGAGGAGTTCCGTTAAATGCTAGACTAGGGTGTCATCGAGACATTTTTCTCACCCTATAGCACCCCGCTGTTAACTGTGGCTAAGCCTGGCGCTATCTTTCGCTTTGTGCTGGATGCACGTGACCTCAATAAGATCATTGAGACCGACCGGAAACGTTGAATGAAAAAGGACTTTACCCTCACGTTGACAGAAAAAGATTTGTAGTTTAATAATCAACATGTCACCGTTGTCCATGTAAACAGTAGTTAGTAGTTATTCTCTTGTTGCTACTAAGTAAGCTTTATATTTATTAGGTACGTGGTAGGTGTAAGCTCAATTGCAAATGAGCATCGTATACTACAAACATTCATGTCCATCAGACTCTTTCTAGAATCTTGATTAAATGAATATTTTTGCCTGTGATAATACCACAGAATTAATATCCAACTTGCTTTTATGAGTAGTAAGAAATTTGTAGGAAGGTCTTATGGGACCAAACTGCTGAGGTCATCGGTCCCCAAGCTTACGCACTACTTAATCTAACTTAAACTAACTTACGCTAAGGTCAGCCCACATACCCATGCCTCGGACTCGAACCTCCGACGGGGGCAGCCGCGCGGACCGTGACAAGACGGCTCTGACCACGCGGCTACCCGCGCGGCTCGTGAGTAGTTATGCCACTCTTTTACATTTTCTGTGTGTATGTGATGATTTGAATGTGTTATGTAAGGAACACGTTATCAGAATATTTGACAAAAATATACTGAAGTCATACAATGACTGTGAATATGTGTACCACATAGGCTAGGCACGTGTGCCGTAGACTTGGGGGTACCGATCGGTGGTTGCCGCTTTGTTCGGGACGATTTTTGTCCTCTTTTTCTTTGAGTTGTGTTAATATTCTTTTAAGATCACATGTTTTTCATTATTTGCTCGGGTGTGTTTTTCCTGTCAGAAAACAAACACATGCATATGGGTCACATTTTTATCAGAGGCCGAAGATACGAATCTGCACGAATGAAAACATTGTACTACATACTCGACACATGTAGTCCAGGGCGATCAAATGGTCTTACTTTCTGCACAGGCTACTTTTATTTGATGCAGTTAGAAATGTAATTGCCATAATGTAAGAATGCATCAACTGTAAATTTTGACAAGATGTTTTCCAGTCGCAATCTGAATGTGACTAATGAAATTGGACGAAGACTGTACTAATGTGTGATAGTGCCCAAGTCAAAGTACATAAAAAAGGAGAGAACTTATCTGATTTCTGATGAACATCAACTATGAACGACGTTTACAATGCCAATATGTAAGTGAACTGATAAAATATTTCGTGTTAATAAGATCAGTGATGAAAACAGACGCTCTGTGAGTGCCTTTCAAACTCTTTACGTGAATGAAAAGATATTCATTTATTATCTAACTTAAGAACTAAATAAAATAGCAACCAAAACTAATGTGGGAATGAAGTTGCCTAGGAAAGCATGTGCAATTCAAACATTATGGCACGGTCTATATCAGTGCAGGGGACCACAATCAATGGCGTAGCGGCGGGCCGTAAAATACACGCAACAAAAAAAGTTTTGCATCACCTTGGTTCAGAGAGTTCCGGAACCTGTACAGAAAATTTGAATAGAGATCGACATAAACATCACTTCCACCTCTTTATTGCTCATGAAAACCACACAGTGTACCACCAAATAGCGAGACCCTGAGAGGTGGTCCAGATTGCTGTGCACATCGGTACCTCTAATACCCAGAAGCTCGTCCTCTTACACTGATACATGCCTATATTCGTTATGGCATACTATCCACAAGTTCATCAAGGCACTGTTGGTCCAGATTGTCCCACTCCTCAACCGCGATTCGGCGTAGATCCCTCAGTGGTTGGTGGATGACGCCATCCATAAACAGTCCTTTTCAGTATATCCCAGGCATATTAGTTAGGGTTCGTCTGGAGAACATGTTGGCCACTCTAGTCGAGCACTGTCGTTATCCTGAAGGAAGTCATCCACTAGATGTGCACGATGGGGGCGCGAATTGTGTCCATGAAGACGAATGCCTTGCCAATATGCTGCCAATATGGCTGCACTATCGGTCGGAGATGGCATTCACGTATCGTACAGGGGATACTGCACCTTCCATGACCGCCAGCGGCGTACTTCGGCCCAACATAATGGCACCCCAAAACAGTAGCCAACCTCCACCTTGCTGCACTCGCTGGACAATGTGTCTAAGGCCTTCAACCTGACCGGATTGCCTCCAAATATGTCTAGAACGATTCTCTGGTTGAAGGCATATGCGACACTCATCGGTGAAGAGAATGTGATGCTAATCCTGAGCGGTCCATTCGGAATGTTGTTGGGCCCATGTGTACCCCGCTGCATGGTGTCCTGGTTGCGAAGATGGACCTCGCCATGGACGTCAGGAGTGAACCTGGGCATCATGCAGCCTACTGAGCACAGTTCGAGACGTAACACGACGTCCTTTAGCTGCACGGAAAGCGTTATTCAATATTGTGGCGTTGCTGTCAGGGTTCCTAGAGCCATAATCCGTAGGTAGCTGTCATCCACTGCAGTAGTAGCCCTTGGGCGACCTGAGCGAGGCATGACATCACTTTGGTTCACTCTGAGACGCCTGGACACTTCCCTTGTTGAGAACCCTTTCTGGCACGAAGTAACAATGCGGACGGGATCGAACCACGGTATTGACCGTCTAGGCATGTTTGAACTACGAGCAACACGAGTCGTGTCCCTCCTTCCTAGTGGAATGAATGAAACTGACCGGCTGCCGGACACCCTCCGTCTAATATTCGTTTCTCATGCATTGTTGTTTATGTCTTTGGACGGGTTTAGTGACATCTCCGAACAGTCAAAGGGACTGTGTTTGTGATACAATATGCACAGTCAACGTCTATCTTCTGGAGTTCTGGGACCCAGGGTGATGCAAAACTTTTTTCATGTGTGTATAACGGAATGTTGACGTAATGAAATGCACTCACGTGCATGGCTCATAGACACAATAAACAGTGAACAGTGATGCAGAGTGCATTATCAATTACAGTGCTTCTGCCGGAATTACGATGGACTACATGGTGATAAAACACACACCAACATTAAAATACTAAAAACTACGAGCGAGTGAAGTGTGAATCGGAACAAAGCTAACGAAGTATTAGTTGTGTGAACTGCTTAAACTTATAGGTTTTTTCATGCAATGTGATGGTATGAGCTCCAGGGGAAACTGCAGCCGTATTCCGTATTGTGGACAGTGGCGCTGGTTCTCGCAGCCGGATCACATCTGCAGCCACGGTCGGCGCGTTCCGAAGCGGCTAGCCCATTGAGCTGCCCATCATCGACGTCGCATAATAACGTAAAGCAAGAATGAAGACTAAATTGGACGATAGCATTACTAATTTGCTGTACAAACTTGACATCTATTTTCACTGAAACTTCGAGTTTTTCCACAACATTATAACGAACTGATTTTTAATCACAAGTAAACTGCTTTTTCAATTGTATAAAAATCTTTACGCAAAATCTTGAACGAATTTCGTAAACTTCATTAACGAACTTACGTCTTTCAATCAATTTTCGAAAATTTCAAACAATCCCGTATATACGTTCACATCCTGTTGAAGTTTGTGAAATAATACAGCAGCAAACGAATTTAGTTTGCTGAGCACACGTCAGGTGATGTAGTATGATGGCTCCAGGGTGGTTGCAATCCAGAGGTTTCCAAAGTCCCTTAATCCAAATGCGGCACTAGTAAACACATCAATAATACAAATATTTTCTGCAATGACCAAAAAGCCGTTTTACACTAAATGGAATATGAAATACAAAATTTATGTAAACTAGCAGCGTCAAGTAATGTAAAACCTGTAACTGCAATTGTATGAAAACTGCTGCGACTATATGTAACATACGAAATGAACTTGTGCCAGTTCGCTGTACGTGGCATGTTAAGCCATTACGTATCATGTTAAGCCATAAAATTTCATGAAAACGTCTTAAAAAGTCCTGGGGGCGATGTGCCGTCTCCTGGCATATTTTTCGTTTTGAAAAAAGGACTAAATATTTTTCTGTCATATGTGAGAAAATACGGATATTTTTTCATGTGAAGTGCATCGAGTAAAAAGGACAAAGACTATAAGCATTAAAAGGACAAAGACTATAGGCACGATTTATTATCTGTGTAGACAATGACTAAAGAAGGCAATATATGCTCTGTTAATTTTCATTTTTCTGATAAAATAGAAGACATTGTACCTTCTCCAGTAGTACCGCTGACCTAGCAAGACACACTCTTGCTACGTCCTATATTTAAATGTCTGTAATACGTGGAATAATTGTTAATTTATCTAATTTTTTTCAGAATACAAAATGTTGTTTACTACTATTGAAATCATCTTTCATTTGTTGAAGATTGTCTCATTTCCTGCAGTTATTAAAAGTTTTATTAGATACGATCATATCCTGTTGCTGTCTGCCATTACGATCGGTACAGACATTTGTGGTAACCACGGCACTTGTAGCCAACATATTATTGAGATGACTAATATAGATTATACATTTATGAAAATACATAATCTATTTTCATTTTCTGACACAAATTTTCCGTCCTGAGGTACAAATATTTTTCATGTAGTTGCCAATACAGAGAAAGATATAACTAAAATGCAGTTAAAATTAACAAACCAGTGTGCTACCTGTAAATATACATACATACGAACCTTATAATTTCAACCTCTGAGACCAACAGAGATCATGTTCGTATGCTGTTTCTGGTTTGGTGTGCCATAACATGTCTGTACGATAACTTCAATAAGAAAGAAAATAATTCTATGTCAACATTTTTACACTTTCAAAGACTGTAAGATCTGTGATAAAAATAATTAATCATTATCAGTTTAATAGACAGTTTCACACAACACGTTACAATTACATTACAAAGTGCATGGAAGCTAAGACGAAACGGCTGCTTGAAAAATGTCGAAAGTGAAATGATTGTAAGAAGGACTGAGTCACCATATAGGAAAATCAAAACAATCTCCGGTGAAATTAAAAGTAAGGCTTGTAACATTAAGAATGCAATGGTAACTCCACTGATAAACGCAGAGGAGACAGTGGATAAGTGGAAAGAATACATTGAAGGCCTCTATCAGGGGGAAGATTAGTATGATGTGAAAAGAAGAATCAGGAGTCGATTTAGAAGAGATAGGGGATCCAGTATTAGAATCAGAATTTAAAAGAGATACTGAGGACTTACGATCAAATAAGGCAGAAGGGAGAGGTAACATTACATCATAATTTCTAAAATTGTCGGAAAAAGTGGCAACAAAACGACTATTCACATTGGTGTCTAGAATGTATGAATCTGGCGACAGACTATCTGACCTTTGGAAATAAATCATCCGCACAATTCCAAAGACTGCAAGAGGTGACAAGTCCGTGAATTATTGCATAATCAGCTTAATAGCTCATGCATCCGAGTTACTGACAAGACTAATACACACATGGATAGAAAATAAAATTGAGGATTTGTTAAAAATTGATCAGTTTGGCATTAGGGACTTATAACCGGAGCAAGACTGAAAAAAATGCAAGACACGTTCGTAGGATTAATCGACCTGGAAAAAGCGTTCGACAACTAAAATGGCGTCTGTTGAACTAACTTGAACTTGATTTTGGTGACAAATGAGCTCTTTCTATGATTTGAGAGTAAACTATGTGCTACCATTTTCCTATTTTTATTTTTAATATTAAAACTGAAACGTCCCCTTTGAACAATTATACATGACTGTGCTTAAACTGAAACACAATATTTTTAGCGCAACGCAATCTGACTTTCAATAATCCCTACAAAAGAATGGCCCTGACTAACATTAACCTATACCTTTCACAAATCACTTACCTCACAAAAACCTTCGTTACTCGAACTACTGCAGTACAGCGAGCGCCACTACTGCCAGCTAAATAAAAGATTCAAACTACGGAAGGCGCTAACTTCTGATAGGCATAGTTAGCAAATGAAAGATTTTGATAGAGAACAAACAATGTATTTACCTTAATAGTCATCAAAAGTCATAATATATATAGCAGTTCATGACATCCAGTCTTACAAATTTCAAAATTTCGCCATTTCTCTCCCCACATCCACCACTGCTGGCGGCTCACCTCCAACTGCGCAACGCTACGCGCTGTTAACAGCCAACTGCCTAACGCTACATTGGCGAGTATTACAACAATGCAAAGCAGCCACAGACTGCACACAGCACAGCCAGTGATTTTCATACAGAGAGCTACGTGGCGTTACCAATATAAAAACCAAAACCGTCTACTTACAAAACTTTAGTATATGTTAGTTGTTTTCCTACAAATGCCTCTAATAGTCGTTGCGTGAATGGACATGATCCGATTGCGGCGCCTTACGCTTTGGGCATATGTTTGTTTGGATTGCAACACAACTGCTTTGTGGGCTACCAGAATATTTCGTTGCAGCTAAGACGAAACCACCTTTTGATATGCATTTCTATGAATCAAAGTTTGTAAATAAGTGTACGAACGTCTGTGTGATGGAATGAAATGTTTACTCCTTGTAAAGTTCAACAAGCGTTACTTGCAAGCTGGTGTAAGTAGACACGCTGGCTTAGTCTGGGCGATACGATATTGTCGGAGAGTACAGCGAGCGAGCAGTACATTGAAGAGGAGAAGCTAAAGAAAGTATTGAGAGAAAAAGTCGAGTCAAGTCGCGTTGCGACTCCCTTATTGAGAAAAGGTCGTAAATAAGTGTTGCTAAACTGTGTAACGGCTCGGTGAATAATTTGATGTGGACTGGCGAAGTATATGGCGTTAGCTGGAATTAAACTTATTAGTTAAATTTATAACATTTTGAAAATTTAACCAGCCACTGTAATTCCTTCCAGCTCAATTTTATATTCGTTTACTTTAACTGAGTTTTTCTTTCTCATGTCATTGCTAGAAGCACTGAGCATTGGCGATTCGGTTATACTTACACCTACATTTCACGGATTTCATTTATTCTTCGCAGTAGGATCCTCTCCCGCACAACAGGAGCTACTATGTTCATTTACGTCCAAAGTATAGTACTCACCTGCGTATTGGGTGAAGGAAAGCAGGTTGACAACAGTAACCAGTTTTGGTATTAGAAGAAACACGCCCCTACGTGCCTTTGATGTTTAAATGTCACTTATTTTAATTCCGATGTCTGAGCTCCTCTGAAAGCTAATACGAGTTCATGACGCTAATTTTGTTAGAGGTGTCTGTTTCGAGTACCTACCCTTTTGGTTAGTAAGCACTCACAGAGAGCATAATTATCTTTTATATGAAAACGCTCTCATTGGTTTATAGTGCCGTTAAGGCAATAAATTTTTAAAGGGCACTTGTGTGAACTATATTATCTGCTGAATAGCGTTATTAATAGCTGATTCAAGATGCAACCCTAGTTGATACATTTTGTCTGGCTTAGGCCATAAAGGTTGTTAATTAACTATTGTCATGGTAATGTTTAAAGTTAGGGAATAAATTATAAAGCTGCTTTATTTCCATTAATTGTACCATGCTTTAATTGGTTTTCTTGAAACCTACCCACTCCACTTTCTATTTCGTGTCGAGTCTGGTACTGAATATTACTATATGTTAACTAATAGACTTTGCCTGTACTACATGCGCACCTGGGTACACGCATTATTTGGAGGCTGTGTTTTGATCTACTTGAGCATTGGATTCTGTTTAACAATCACGGTCGGTTTTCAGTGCTACCAGCCAGTTTAAAACAGCACCTTGACGTTTGGGCACAAGCAACAAATGTGTCAGAAGGGTCAGTCATAATTTCAGGCAGCTTGTGCTGCTTGTATTCTACAAATTAATATTTTTTTTTTCTGGCTGTACTCATAACTCTTTTCCTAATTTTAATACTCTTGTAATTCGCCATACCCACACCCTGCCATCAGATCGCCACATTGTATACCATAGTTCGTCACTCCAAACAACGATT
Organism: Schistocerca nitens; assembly: GCF_023898315.1. Taxonomy (NCBI): domain Eukaryota; kingdom Metazoa; phylum Arthropoda; class Insecta; order Orthoptera; family Acrididae; genus Schistocerca; species Schistocerca nitens. The sequence goes on along the minus strand of NC_064615.1, from coordinate 360,881,060 downwards.
TCCAACTGTTCAATCGTCCTATGTTTACGCACCTTACACCATGCGAGACGTCGTCTGGCATTTACCGACGTGATGTATGGCTTATGAGCAGCCGCTCGACCATGAAATCCAAGTTTTCTCATCTCCCTCCTAAATATCATAGTACTTGCAGTGGATCCTGATGCAGTTTGGAATTCCTGTGTGATGGTATGGATAGATGTCTGCCTATTACACATTACGACTCTGTTCCACTGTTGGCAGTCTGTGTCAGTCAACAGACGAGGTCGGCCTGTATGCTTTTGTGCTGTACGTGCCCCTTCACGTTTCCACTTCATTATCACTTCGGGAACAGTGGACCTATCGATGTTTACGAGTGCGGAAATCTCACGTACAGAGGTATGACACAAGTGGCACCCAATCACCTGACCACGTTTGAAGTCCGTGAGTTCCACGGAGCGCCCATTTCTGCTCTCTCACTATGTCTAATGACTATTGAGATGGCTGATATGGAGTACCTGACGGTAGGTGGCAGCACAATACACCTATTATGAAAAACATACGGTATGTTTTTGGGGGTGTTCGGACACTTTTGATCACGTCTACTTATTGGTGCGACTCCCAGTGGTAAGAAGGACTGCGTGTTATCGGTGTTACACCGATCACGTTTATTCAGTAACATGGGAATCGTAGGTAAATATGTTAAGATGCGAGTCGGCAGCCATTATGTTACGGGGAGCCAAACACTATTCCTCATAAATGCTATGTCCTCGTTGTTAATGATAAATTGATAGGTGGCCAAAGGGACCTGCCGCCGTAGGAATCTGGACTGGACAGCAAAAGATTAGTTGACAGATGTTGAAAGGTGGCTACACTGAGCCACAGCGCCAGAGATCGCTAGAGAGCATTGTTCCGCCGCCTCCACGGGCAGTCATTATTGAGATGTGCTAGAAGTGAGTGCTTGTCCAGGACTCGTAGTAGTCAGTTCGTGTTGAGATGTGCTAGTAGGGAGTGCTTGCTGAGATGTGATACTGAAAAATTCTTGTTGAGATGTTGTAATAGCGAGTCGGTGTGGAGATATATTGTAATAATTTGAGTGCTTGTCATCAATATATGAAGGTAACGAAACTTGATTTATTTTTCATTATTTCCATGTTTTAAATAATGCGTCGTTACAGGTTCAGTCAACAAAGCATCTGGCTTGTGTTCTTGGATTAGAGTGTAATTGTGGTTCTCTTGAGTAATTATGGTATTTTTATTTCCTTTAATTAATTCAGTATAAATGTTATTTAAAAATTCTTGTGTTGTTGAAGAAGAACCGTGCCAGATGCGTACGTTGAGTCACACTCCCACACACAGAACAGTTACTCTTGTGCTTGTTGTTGCGTTGGTTTTATAGTTGCTGGGGACTTAATTAATTAATTGTGTTAATGAAAATTTCCATTTCATTCATTGTTATTGTTCAATGCAGTCAGATTGCGTAATAATACGAGTCAGGGCCAACCGTTTACGAGACTTCGTAATCGGACAGACAGCTGCTAAAGCAAGAAATCAAAATCATTTTCATCTTTTTTAATTAAGCCCCCATGCACGTGGCGACCGCTGCTTCGGATCGTCCCTTGGAATTCTTCTGATTGTGTAGACAGTAGTATTGTTGTAGTAATTTGTAGTTAAGTAATTGTAGTCTATATTGCATGTGTAGATTTGGTAATTAGCATTCTTCTAATGGTATTTTTCAAAATTTAATTTTTATTGCCCTGTATACGCGTTTGACGATTTAGTGCAATTATTTCAATTGTTCGTTAATCGTGTTTGAGGGAAACATTTCGAGTGAAAGATTGTTGGAGATAAAGTGTCATTGTGTGCAATTTTCATATAGTGACGAGTTTTGTATATTTTGTAAATGATTACGCGATCAATGAAAAAGGCAAAAATGATGGATAGTCAGAATGACGAAATTGTTGACATGGCGAACTCGCCAACACAGGACAACAGTACGATAAATAATGAAGTTGAGAACAATTTAATAAGCAGGGAAAATAGTCCAGAACCATTTCAAAATTTTTCTCAATCAGAAAATTTACAGAATATGAGATTAACGATAGAAGATTCTGAAATAGTATCGAACACAGATAGCTTTACAGCTATGACGAAGGAAACTGGTTTTGCGGGAAATGTTAGGGGCGAAAAGAATTGCGAACCGGCTACTATGGAGCAGTTGATGGGTGCAATATTAAATCTGGGATCACAAATGGGAACAATGGTAACACAGATGGGAACAATGGAAACACGAATGGAAACAATTAAAACAGAGATAGGAACACGGTTAGACTCACGAGAATCTAAATTAAGAGCAGCGATAAGAGGGTTAGGCTCACAAATAGGAACAAGTAAAACCGAGATGGGAACAATGACAACACGGTTATGCTCACGAATAGGGACATGTTTCAAAAATACGAATGATGAATCAAACAAAGAAATTAGAGAAGTACAACCGATTTTGAAGGCTCACAATAATAGCTTAATTTCAACAGAAATCAGACAAGAGGAACAGGACAGAGAACGGGAAGAAAAAGATCGCGTGATAGTACAAAAATTTTCAGAGTTAAATTTACAACGTGCACACGATAAGGAAGAAATATTTGAGAGAATCGAGGAATCCGTACCAAATGACAGAATAAATAACTTAACGCAACAGTGTGAACAGTTAACTACTAAATGTGACAATACTGAAACCCGAGTCGCGACACTTACGGAAGACGTAAATAAACAGAAAGAGCAATTAGGTGACTTATCGGAAAGAGTTGAGGAGATTTCAGATAAATTGACAAATCTTAGTTTAAATGGGGATAGAGATTCAGATGATACAGCTCCATTGCCATTTGCGGAAACTGAAGAGTACCAGAACATAAACAAGCATGTTGAAAATCCGGGAAAATTTAATGAACGCGTTAAAAGGGAAGTAGAGGCATTACAAAAGCAAGACAAATATATTGAAAGCGAAATCGTAGGAAAAGACAGCAGACGAATTTTAGTATCACAGATAGCAGAGGGCTTTGAAGAAAGTAATTTGTTTCATTTACGGGATGTAACAAGAGAGCGCCAGGCGCGGGAACTTGACAATAATCGACATTTGGACTGGGACAGACGCGGTAGGTCTTTGTCGCCACGAGGCGAAAACTTTGACTATAAACACTTCTTGACTGTTCGGAAATTTGAGATCTTTCGTAATTCTAAGAATGAGATACGTCCATGTTCATGGTTGGATCGATTTACGTGCGCACTTCCGCCAAATTTGCCACTAAGTCACAAACTGAAAATTAATGTGCAGCTATTAAAGTCCTCCGGGGATTCACTACTCTAAGTGAATATGTGCCGTAGCGACCATAGGGCCCCGAGCTGTAGTGGTGCTATTTCCCTTTTAGTTTTCTGCACCGCTGCCTACTCTTTCACTATTCTTTGCATCTATAAAAACAACTCTTTTACTATCCATCTATCTAGACAGTAGGTAAAGAATAACCAGATTTGACTGTTTTACCCGAAAGTGACTTTGGAAATTACCGTTTGGACTTACTGTATCTTCTGCAGCATTCATTCGTAGTTTAAATGAAATTTTACCTGTTTATCTTCGTGACAATATTACTTTATATGTTGACGATATTCTTATTGCTAAACGTTCTTGGAGTGAGCACAACAAAATTTTGGATTCATTATTACGTATTTTTGCACGAGTTGGCATGACAGTGAACTTGGAAAAATCTGAATTTGGTCGATCTCAGGTGAAATTTCTCGGTCACATTATTTCTACAGACGGTATTCTTCCTGATCCAGAGAAACTAGACGCTATTCGCAATTATGCTGTTCCTTCCACAAAACGTGATGTTCGTAGTTTTCTTGGTGTCTGTAATTTTCTTAGACGCTTTGTTAGATTGGACAATTTGGCCACACCTCGTTTATGTGAACTATCTGGAAAAAATTCTAATTGGTGTTGGGATGAGGAAGCTCAGTCAGAATTTGAACAACTTCGTGATGCTTTAGTTGCTGCTCCACTTCTTTCACATCCGGATTTATCTAAAGATTTTTGTTTGGCGACGGACTCATCATACAAAGGCCTAGGTGCACATTTATTTCAAGAGATAGAAGAAAACGGCGTTGTAGTACAGAAGACTATTGCATTTGGAAGTCGTGTTCTCTCTAAATCCGAAAAGAATTATTCGATTACGGAACTTGAAGCTTTGGCTGTTGTTTGGGCTTTCACAAAATTTCGCACATTTTTGTTTGGCAGACATACTAAGGTTTACACCGATCATCGAGCTCTGGAATTTCTTATGTCAACAAAATTAACTCATGGCAGATTGCCACGATGGGCGTTGTACCTACAGGAATTTGATTTTCGTATTGTTTACATACAGGGATCTTCAAATATTGTTGCTGATGCTTTATCACGTGCACCTATGGGTTTGAAACAATGTGCTGAAGAGGACTGCAAAGAAAACCATTATTGTTTGATGTACATTCAAGGTGTTGCGTTTGAGAACTTTATTTCGTCTTCGCTCCAGGACATCGCTAAGGAGCAAAATAAGGATCCAATCTGGAAGGACATTAAGGAGAAGTGGAGGAGAAAGGAAAGCGTAGCGATCAGACAGTATTATTTAGTTCGCAATGATATTCTTTTCAAACGAAAATCGGTCGACAACTCTGTTTGGTTAGTTTGTATTCCTGATGAGTGGGTCAATAAATTGATTTGGTACACACATTTCAGTTATGCGCACTTTGGTCCCAGAAAATGCTTTCATAAATTACGAGAAAATTGTTACTTCAGTAATATGGAAAAACGTATTCGATCTGTTCTTGCCAAATGCAAATTATGTCAAAAGGCTAAACCGCCAACGATTTCTCACAGAGCACCGTTGTTTCCTATCATTCCAGCGAAATTAAAGGAGATGGCTGCAGTCGATTTGTTCGGTCCAGTGGTTCGTTCTACTAATGGTTTTGCGTACATTTTCGTAGCAGTGGAATTGACATCAAAATATGTGTGTTTTACACCTTTACGCAAAGCAACAGCTCGTTCAGTATCTAACGATTTCATCAAACATTTTCTTAAAGAAGTTGGTCATGTTGACAAGGTTATATCAGATAATGGATCACAGTTTCGCTCTAAAATTTGGCTTCGTACTCTACGGCGTCGTAAAATTAAACCAATCTTCATTTCACTTTTTCACCCTCAATCTAATGCTTCAGAGAGATGGATGAAGGAAATCAATAAATTGTGCCGTCTTGATTGTCATCAGAATCACAGAACTCTGGATCAGTATCTTCATATTTTTCAAAACATTCTGAATGAACTTCCTAATGACTCAACTTCTTTACCGCCTCTATTGATATTAAAAAATAAAGTACCAACAAATCGCATTTCTGAAATCGTTCCTTTTCCGCCTTCACGGAAACTGCGGCATTCTGAAGTTGTCAACCTGGCTCTACGAAATATTGCGTCTGCGGCTGCAAGAAGAGAGAAATCAGCTAAACGTCCTGGTCGTTTAAAAATCTTGTCAGTTGGTCAAAAGGTATTAATTAAGTCCCACCGTTTATCTCATAAAGGAAAAGGCTTATGTCGCAAATTTTTTCTGCTTTATAACGGTCCGTATAGAGTTCGCAAAATTATTCATGATAACACTGTTGAAGTAGAAACTCTTAAATCTCGGCGCTCTAAGGGAATACATCATATATCGAACGTAAAAATTTTTGTAGAATGACATACTTTAGAGAAACTAACAGCTACGTAAACATGCGGAGAATGCAAGAGTACCGCGCTGTGTTTTGGCGGCGGCACATACTCAAAGCAACAGTCAGTCTGCGCGCCGCACAAGGCAGTCGTTGACCGCAAACAATCACTTCCTACGTCACGCGCCTACAGCTGATCGAGCGCTCAGTGCGAATGCACTGACAGCCGTAAACAAATACACAGTTTAATTTCTCCGAATAAATTCAGTATAAAGCTATAATGACTTCAAAAATTATGTTATTAACGTTCAGTATTTTTCAGGATACGGTGTGTAAAATATTTAAGACCTTCAGGTAAATTCTGTGTGTGTCCGACGTTAAGAGGACTTACTATCGAGAAAATTTCAGGAAGAATGTAATTTCGAAGAAGAAAGTAATAAACAAAAAAAGGTAACGGTTAATTGAGTTTATTTTTCAGGTAACATAATTCCACTTAGGTACGTACTTCAGACGTAATTTGCTGCTTGCGATTACGTGATTCATACTTTGTGCTAATTTCATGTTCTATGAATTTACTAGTGAAGCGACGTGCTTACGCATATTAACTGATTTTGACAATGATTAATTAATGAACAGGGTTGTTATTTGTATATATTATGCATCGCTTGGCTGCTATGCTTTTTCACTGATGTCATATTTTTCTATTATGTGCCTGCTGTGCTTATTTATTCAAATTATAATTGTCACCTGATTAGTTGTGCTGATATGGTTATGTATGTAGGTTATACTTTGTGATTTATCTGCTTGCGCCTTCATGTTTACTTATTAAGATTACATATGAACACTTATTTGCTTATGCTGATATGATGCTGATGACCTGTTTATGTTGTAAGACATATGTTTGCTGCTGTGCGTATGGATTGCATATTTATACATTTCTGTTTGTTGTCATAACTACTCTTTAATTTGGTATATAGAAATGCTGATATACTGTGTACAGACATAGAGTTTAGGTCACACTATGGTATTAATTATAGATAGTTCGCTTGGCAGAGCCTCGTTGTAGGAATTGTGCTGCATCCACTTGTTGACATTCTGTTCTCTACTGGTATATTTACTCGCTATTGCTTGTTTTGCTTATGCTCAGTGCCTTATATTTTTAAGATAAGAAAATGAACTGCAGTAATTCGACGAACGACATTAGTACAAGAAACTTCATAAAAGTCACATGAGCTGGAGGTTTTATGGAAGCTGTATAAATTTATGTTACTAGGAAGGAAGCTAACGACATGACACACCAACATTAGGTTTAGACCATTGACAGTTATTACACTGCATTTTTAGTGAGCAATTGAAATAGGAAGTGACACTTGGCACAAGAAATACTCTACATGTTTGCTTCTGTTTGCCATAATTCTTGAAGTGGTGTACACACTGTGAAATATTATGATCATTCACACTCCGTAAACGTACTTCCTTACTGAAAGTTATTCGAACTAAAGGCTTTTAGAGGTCATGTATGCATTTCTTTTGTTTAATGATGGACAAGGTAACCAAAATGTATCTTATAATTCATAATGAGTAGAAGATTTGGGTCAGATGGATTACACAGAGGTTGTGTGTGGACATTATGTCTTCGGATTGTATGGGATGATGAATTGAGGTTTGCACTAGGATTTTATCTGTATTTGTTCGAGGAGACTGACTAGAGGAAAGAGTTGTTATGGAAGTAAAATGATAATGGCGATAAGGTTTATATGCATCGACGTATTGAAGAGGTATTATTGAGGTATTGAGATTATGTGAAGTTGATGATTATTGGACTTTTGGTGGACAAGAGAAAAGGTAAATGATATTGATGATAAGGTTTATATGTATCGACGTAAGAGGTATTATTGAAGTATTAAGATTATGTGATGCTGATGATTATTGGAGTTTTGGTGGATAAGAGGTAAAGTAAGTGAGGAGCATATTTTTTTTTGGTTGGTTTATATAGAACAAGGAAGATGAAGAAGGCAGACTAGAACACTCAAGTAGAAGGAAGATTGTCTACACACACACTTTGTTAAATCACTAAGCAGTATATACTTTTTTTTTTGGAGAGAGGAAGCATTTGCATATCTTGGCTCACTGACAGTTGTTCAGCAACTGTACATTTTGATCTGGCTTGGCAAACATTGGTCTTGACATGATGACTATGACGTTGACTAACTATTATTGACTGTTATACATTGCTGCCACTACTACTTGATACACATGATGAACATAAAATTTTGACAGAATTGCATTTACACAGTTAACACTATTCAATTACACAGTAGCACTAATGTGGATGAAAGATGAGTGAGTGTGTTTTGTGTGTTTTCCTTTTATAATCCCAGAGAAGTGATCCCAACCTATCTCCTAAATATTATTTCACTTGTTTGTTGTGGCTTGCACTGACACCCATAAATATTATAGGTTAACTGTTATTGTGTACTGTAATAGTTAATGTGACAATTACCTGATATCATTTGTGTGTTTATTATGATTTGTATGTTTAGTGTAAGAGCATTGATAATAATTTGTTAAAGAAATTGTATGTGCATTCAAACTATTGTTCATGACTGAACTGTCTCAGTAGTTATGGTGAATAGTATGGACTGTTACTTGCACTTTTTCTACATGATTGGTGCCACAAGGACATGTTTAATTTCTGCTGATGAACTGTGTGATCAGTGATTGTAAAAAAATTATGGACTGTTACTTGTACCTTTTCTACAATATTGGTGCCACTAGGACATGTTTAATTTCTGCTTATAAACTCTGATGAACAGTGTGATCAGTGACAGTGTATTTTATGGAACTGCTTCTGCTGAGAAATGTGACTTGTTGCTGTGTGTACCTGCTCAGCTTTGCTGGTGCCACTAATGGACTGCTTCTACTGAAATGGTGTTACTTGTTGGTGTCTGCACCTACTCAACATTGCTGGGTGCCACTGATGGACTGCTTCTAATGAAAAGATGTCACCTGTTGATGTCTGCACCTGCTCAACATTGCTGGGTGCCACTGATGGATTGCTTCTACTGAAATGAAGTCACCTGTTGCTGTGTGCACCTGATCAACATTGCTGGTGCCACTAATGGACTGCTTCTACTGAAATGGTGTTACTTGTTGGTGTCTGCACCTACTCAACATTGCTGGGTGCCGCTGATGGATTGCTTCTACTGAAATGAAGTCACCTGTTGCTGTGTGCACCTGATCAACATTGTGGGTGCCACTGATGGACTGCTTCTATTGAAAAAATGTTACTTATTGGTTTTTGCACCTGTTGACCATTGCTGGGTGCTATTGCTGGAACTGTCAACTGCTTATTCATGGGCTATGGAAAGCGTTTATGTGAATATTTGTATAAACTGATTTTTTTGTGTATTACTGTTTGTGAAAAGTTAAGAGACTCTTACCTGCACATATTCGTCATTGCTGACGCTATTGATTGAACTGTTTAACCACATAATACTTGTGTAAACTGTTATGTAAAGTCACATGTATGACAGAATTTGTATTGCTTACTGTATTCTATTTAATAGGTTATTAAAAGGTCAGTGCAAAGCCAAAATTTTATTTAGTTATATGATGTTTACGTATTAATATTATCTTTTATTTTTGTCTGTATTGTTTTGACGAATTTGGTGGTATTTTCACCACCAATGCTGGCAAAAATACCATCAAATTCTAGCCGTGGAGGAAGGGCATATGAAAGGTGGCTACACTGAGCCACAGCGCCAGAGATCGCTAGAGAGCATTGTTCCGCCGCCTCCACGGGCAGTCATTATTGAGATGTGCTAGAAGTGAGTGCTTGTCCAGGACTCATAGTAGTCAGTTCGTGTTGAGATGTGCTAGTAGGGAGTGCTTGCTGAGATGTGATACTGAAAAATTCTTGTTGAGATGTTGTAATAGCGAGTCGGTGTGGAGATATATTGTAATAATTTGAGTGCTTGTCATCAATATATGAAGGTAACGAAACTTGATTTATTTTTCATTATTTCCATGTTTTAAATAATGCGTCGTTACAGGTTCAGTCAACAAAGCATCTGGCTTGTGTTCTTGGATTAGAGTGTAATTGTGGTTCTCTTGAGTAATTATGGTATTTTTATTTCCTTTAATTAATTCAGTATAAATGTTATTTAAAAATTCTTGTGTTGTTGAAGAAGAACCGTGCCAGATGCGTACGTTGAGTCACACTCCCACACACAGAACAGTTACTCTTGTGCTTGTTGTTGCGTTGGTTTTATAGTTGCTGGGGACTTAATTAATTAATTGTGTTAATGAAAATTTCCATTTCATTCATTGTTATTGTTCAATGCAGTCAGATTGCGTAATAATACGAGTCAGGGCCAACCGTTTACGAGACTTCGTAATCGGACAGACAGCTGCTAAAGCAAGAAATCAAAATCATTTTCATCTTTTTTAATTAAGCCCCCATGCAATGTGCAGTTTAAATAAACATATTGTGCTCAATTTTGGGCGAAGAAATGATACACGGTTGTCAATTTGTGGCAGAAGCGCCTAGCAACAATGTTAGGCCCGGCACAGGCCTTTACTAACTGCCAGTAGAGATTTCAATAATTCGATACAGCGTTCCGCACCACCTAGCGACACGGAAGTAATATTGGCTAGGAGACTGGTACCGAGCTGCCTGCCGCTTACAACACCGTTCTGGCGGTCTTCATTGGTCTACAGCGGTTCTTCATTCGCCGCGATGTACAGAAGTGCAGCTCGCAGGGCCTGCAGGTCTTCGGGGCACTGGCTCCTAGAGTATCGGTAAGCTACTATAACTCAGAAATGGTTCAAGTAAGGAAGCGAGAAGTGTTAATAATTTCTGAACATTGAGAAGTTCAATCTCTCATGTCACTAGGGAACCTACAGGAGTGTTTGGAGGAAAGTAATACAATTAGTCGAGCCACAGAAGTTTACATTGACTGTCAGACACGTGAAGTGCAACTGGTTTTGGGCAAAGTAAAGGCAGTAGAGTGTCCGACAGAAATATTGGAATCACTGCCTCGTTTTCGAAAGGTACGAGCACATTGGATCGAATCAGTTCTTGCAGCGTAAATTGTGATTGTGAATTTCTATAAGAATGGAGAACTTCAGGGTATGGCAAAGTTCAAGTTACGTACTAGTGGTATTTCACTGAATGGAACAAATTCTGAGCTAGCCAGGATGAGAATTTGCCATTCTGCTACACTCAAGCCTACGACTGAATACTCCAACCAATAGACTCAGTACTCCATTGGCAGAAACGCAGTCGGAAGTACTGCTACACAAAACCTAACTTATCGTAACAGCAGCCTGAATGTTGACCTTATACATACCTTAGACACGGTAATAGCATCTCAGAAAGGCAAACTCTCCGTGAGGCGAATATTGTAACATAATCAAGAATATAATCAGAACAGCCGCTGGAATGTGGTAACGTCATTACGACCGCTAATCTTGTCGTTCCTTCTGATCGCAAGTTGTGTACTTTACTTTTGTCCCAGCTGCAAAAATACTCATTCTCCAGGTCTACTAATTAATTAACGTGACCCAAGAAAAGTAGACTAAGAAAAGTGTTTATTTACTATAACCTGTAAAGTCGTAAACAAGGATATTATAGCTTAACTGTATATAGGGTTCGCTAAACCTAAACTTGAGGATAAACGTAAAGAATTGGTAAACAAAGAGACAATCATGAGCAGAATAATTTGTCGTAATAAACATTTTTATCTTGTAAATTATCATACATCTCATATATATCACTTGCGAATATTTCTGCGAATGTGCCGCTCAGCTCTGCCCATCATGAAATCCCCTTTCTGGTCATAGATCTTATCACTAAACGTGAAATACTTGTAATCACAATAAACGCTTTGACCTCAGATTTGTTTTATTCGCTTTGATAACCGTGTTCGATCATTGTGCTGATCATCAGATTGATCTGTCTCCTTAATAGTAAAAGAAGAAAATGAAATTTAAGGTTGGCATCCTCACATAATATAAAAACATGACAAAATTGTGAGAAACACACCTTTCCTATAAAACAGTGTGCTAACTACAGTCTTGTACCACTGCCCTTGAGTGTTCATAACGATTTTATCATGCTTTTATATTATTTGATGATATCAGCCATGGCTGTACATTTTATTTCCTTCAAATTACACTTTTAGGACGACAGATAAAACTGATGAAGGCCATAGATTTCGAAACTGGTTATTAACTGCGCTAAAACAAATTGGTAATCAAAAACTGTTTTGGTTTCTGCACATACACAAACAGTGGTTTGCTGTTACTTTCAAGGTGACAATATCATACCACATCATTGTGAAATAATAAACAAAAACTCTTTTAAATTTTTAAATACTAGTTCATGTATTTCTGTAGCATTAATCTTGTTCTGTGTTAGTTAATCAACTTTTACTATTTTAATCGATCCTTTATTGGTACGTTTTGTCTATTAATTTGCTGTGTCTAAAGATGCTAACATTGCGTCGTCTGGAAGTCTGTGTTCTCAACTAGTTTAGCAAATTTATAGCTGTTTCTCATTCAGAATGAATCCTGGTATGCCTATGTACTTTATATCTTGTTATAGGGCTTTGTGGTCTTGTGCTAAAGCATTTGCCTGATAACCGAGAAGTGCTGGGATCGCACCTCGGTCAGACAACGGATTTTTCAGTCTCCGTTTTAACCCACCATTCATCTCTCAACGGTATGTTGAGTCGCTAGAGACTCGATTCCAAGCTAAATTGTACGTACCCTTTCCCTGGTTGGATAACTGCACCACGTTAAGGACGCAGTTAGTTGAAGTATTTGCAACGGATTCTTGAGCCACAGGAAATTATTATTAGGTTATAAATCGATAGCTTGTTCTGCTTATAACTTCTCATAAAAATTAAAAGATTGGTTCAAAGAAATAATTTTCGCAACTGCAATGTAACCTATGTAAGGAATTGTCATCACTGCTTACATTTGTGTTCTATAAGGTATTCTGGATAAATTCACGAAAGACGGGAAATAATTCGAAAAAGATACAACAGAATTCCAACTTACGTACAAATCATAATAATACTGAAAGAATACTGCTGACATTGTACCTTAATTCAGTGAGAGATTTGATCACAAAAATTAAGTTAAATAGTGGTAGGCAGGTACTGTTAGACAAAGAAAGATATAATATCGGTCCACAGATTAGTAAAAACAGTGTTTTGTAGATAAGAAGAAAACCAAACATTCCCACTGAGGAGCTAAAATGAATTATTTTAATACAGCTAACATAGCAATAAGATTTTTTAAAAAATATGCTGTAATAACCCAAGAGATTATTCTTTTGAGTATCAATGATGTGGATATTATAATAAAAGTAAATAAAAAATTACAAGCAGAGAAACTATTGTCACTTAAGATGCCAACGAAAATACAGTTGTAATTGTGTATGATAAATCAGACAATTTTTTCATACCAAGTGCCTTTAAAGAAAGAAAAAAATTATCAATAAGGAATTCAATAACGAAAAAATGAAAAAAAATTGTAGCAGAAGCGTTTTACTCTCAGCCTGATAAAGTTCTTCTTAAAGTAATGAACTATTGGAATCCGGAATTGAGCAAAAAAAAAAAAAAAAGAAAAAGAAAATCTCTTCACCCAACAGTGAAATCACATGTCCATGTTATCATCCTCACAAGCTTTGGAATAACGAGCTAAAAGGGTAAAAACAATCAGATATCATTAAATATGGAAAATAGATATGAATTTGCTAGAGCAGAGGTGAATATAAAATCTCCACACGATGCGATATCAGTGTCTTTAGAGAAAACAAACTTTTACCCTAACATGGCAGTGAAAGAAACAATTCAGACCATAAGAAGAAATTTATTAACACACAGATATACGAGTTTTTTTCAGTTTCCACAGTTTATGGCCAGCATTTTTTTAAATATCTCATTGTTAGCAAATCTATCACGGTTTCAGTGTGTACGTTTAGCGAACAAACTAGTTCTTTTCCAAGACTGACCTACTGAGCTCCACTTAAAGTGCCTGATCCTAATAACAAACATCAAAATAGCAATACATGTCTTACAAAATAATCAAAGATAACTGTCACAATTACATTGTGCCTACCCAGCGAGTTTTGATTCGAACTTGCTAAGTAAGGACGATAGTGACCGACTGGGATTTACAGAAACCACGTCTTGCCAATGCCTATAAATGGCATCCTTAAATTTACAAATGGCTTACTTTATCTCCATTGTTTACTGTTTAGTGCGTCTACCATTGTAACAAAGTGAAATAAAGAAAGAACGCGGTACACTGAAACAATATGCAGTAGCAAACGGTTATAAAACCATTAATATTAGCAATACACAAATGTTTTAAAAAATCTGACGATGCAATATGCTTTCAAACTACCGGGTGATCAAAAAGTCAGTATAAATTTGAAAACTTAATAAACCACGGAATAATGTAGATAGAGAGGTAAAAATTGACACACATACTTGGACTGACATGGGGTTTTATTAGAACCGAATAAAAACAAAGTTCACAAAATGTCCGACAGATGACGCTGGACAGCAAAACTGCTACCGTTACGGGTGAGAGGTACGCCGATATGTTACAGAATCGCATCATCCCCAGCCTGGCTGATAAACACCTGGTGGAACGTACGATGTTATGCAGGATAGCGCTCCAACCCATATTGCTAGACGCGTGAAAGATCTCTTGCGCGCGTCGTTTGGTAATGATCGTGTGCTCAGCCGCCACTTTCATCATGCTTGGCCTCCCAGGTCCCCAGACCTCAGTCCGTTCGATTATTGTCTTTGGTGTTACCTTAAGTCGCAAGTATATAGTGATCGACCGACATCTCTACGGATGCTGAAAGACAACTTCCCACGCCAATGCCTCACCATAACTCCGGACATGCTTTACAGTGCTGTTCACAACATTATTCCCCGACTACAGCTATTGTTGAGGAATGATGGTGGACATATTGAGCATTTCCTGTAACATCATCTTTGCTTTGTCTTACTTTGTCATGCTGATTATTGCTATTGTGATCAGATGAAGCGCCATCTGTCGGACATTTTTTTGAACGTTTGTATTTTTTTTTATTCTAATAAAACCCCATGTCATTCCAAGCATGTGTGTCAATTTGTACCTCTCTATCTATATTATTCCGTGATTTATTCAGTTTTCAAATTTATACTGACTTTTTTGATCACTCGGTAGATACGCTTTGAGGTAACGCCTTCAGCGTAAAACTGGACATAAAACTAAAAAGTTACTGAATTCAGAAGTGTGCAAAATGAACTGCAGTGAGTGCGATCAGTATTATATTTATCGGATATGACGTGGGACGATTCTTAAAAACACACACTGAAGAGCTTACTTATTCCCAAAATAAAAAAGTCTGTTGATATATACATTGTTTAAAATAAACAATCAAAAACGGACAAGAGACGTAACATTGAAGTGCTGCCTACAGCAAGTAAAGGAATATTGCCCATTGTGCTGGGGGAAACTGGAATCTTTTGTTGCAAAAAGTGCTCCCCAGGACAGATTATAAATGGGCAGTGCGAGTTATTGAGAATGAGTTTTTTAAAGTTTTCGTGGAGCTGCTTTAGAGGTGTGATACTTTGACGTTTGTGTAAAAACGCTGTAGAATGATGCTCAGAAACGAGAATGGTTGTGACCCTTATTGTATCGTATGAAGTCGGGCGGACGGACAGACTGCTTCGACATGGGGCTTCTTCACTTGTAAACGGTTTATCGGCGACTCAGGGAAGCACAAAACGCACTTGAAGGAAGCGAGCGCTGGTGGCTACAGTGAACACTTCGGAGGTTCAAATTTTTCTGTGCGTCTTTCTGTATTTTGCATTTCGTTTATAAAAATTTATTTGCCAGTTGACTGATGAGCAGTCGACTCATCTGCGTTCCATTTCAATTTTCTTATCTTTTCATTCTGTTTGTTAATTTGGTTCGTAATTTTGTTAAGGTGAACCCATTATTAGTTTGTATCCATCAGAATAACTGTTTTATGTAGTGCACCCATATGTTCTCTATGCAGCTGTATTTTCAGTTGTTGAATTCTTTTGCCACCCTAAGTCAAACTGCCAACATTCTTTTTCTGGTGTAGTTTGTTTAACTTCCTTTTACTGTAATAAACTTGAGTACGTTAAGGTATACACAGTGGTGCTTCCTAGTAGGTGTACGTTTTTTTCTGAAGCACCACCATCAAGAACACGCAGTAGTTGTAAAAACTCAGTACTAATGGGAAGTACGCGTGGTCTAGGGGTAACGTCTTTGATTCATAATCAAAACGTCTTCGGTCCAGGGTTTGATCCGCGCCACTGCCTAAATTTTGATAAATAATCAGCATTGGCGGCCGAAGACTTCCGGCATAAGAAGTCAGCCTCATTCTGCCAACTGCCTTGTCAAAGAGGGCGGAGGAGCGGATAAGGGTTCAGGGCACTCTTTTGTCCTAGGGGTGGGAAATCGCCCCTAAAGGAGGAAGAATCAGCAATGATCAACGACGTGAGGATGCAGAAGGCAATGGAAACCACTGCATTAAAAAGACACGTAACGTGTATCCACAGGTCATGTGGCCTGTAATTGAAGAAGTATCGTGATGATCTCTCCATTGGCAAAAGATTCCGGAATAATCCTCCATTCGGATCTCCGGGAGGGGACTGCCAATGGGGAAGTTACCATGAGAAAAAGATTGAATAATCAACGAAAGGATAACGTTCTACGAGTCGGAGCGTGGAATGTCAGAAGCTTGAACGTGGTAGGGAAACTAGAAAATCTGAAAAGGGAAATGCAAAGGCTCAATCTAGATATAGTAGGGGTCAGTGAAGTGAAGTGGAAGGAAGACAAGAATTTCTGGTCAGATGAGTATCGGGTAATATCAACAGCAGCAGAAAATGGTATAACAGGTGTAGGATTCGTTATGAATAGGAAGGTAGGGCAGAGGGGGTGTTACTGTGAACAGTTCAGTGACCAGGTTGTTCTAATCAGAATCGACTGCAGACCAACACCGACAACGATAGTTCAGGTATACATGCCGACGTAGCAAGCTGAAGATGAACAGATAGAGAAAGTGTATGAAGATATTGAAAGGGTAATGCAGTATGTAAAGGGGGACGAAAATCTAATAGTCATGGGCGACTGGAATGCAGTTGTAGGGGAAGGAGTAGAAGAAAAGGTTACAGGAGAATATAGGCTTGGGACAAGGAATGAAAGAGGAGAAAGACTAATTGAGTTCTGTAACAAGTTTCAGCTAGTAATAGCGAACACCATGTTCAAGAATCACAAGAGGAGGAGGTATACTTGGAAAAGGCCGGGAGATACGGGAAGATTTCAATTAGATTACATCATGGTCAGATAGAGATTCCGAAATCAGATACTGGATTGTAAGGCGTACCCAGGAGCAGATATAGACTCAGATCACAATATAGTAGTGATGAAGAGTAGGCTGAAGTTCAAGACATTAGTGAGGAAGAATCAATTCGCAAGAAGTGGGATACGGATGTACTAAGGTATGACTAGATACGTTTGAAGTTCTCTAACGCTATAGATACAGCAATAAGGAATAGCACAGTAGGCAGCGCACTTGAAGAGGAATGGACATCTCTAAAAAGGGCCATCACAGAAGTTGGGAAGGAAAACATAGGTACAAAGAAGGTAGCTGCGAAGAAACCCTGGCTAACAGAAGAAATACTTCAGTTGATTGATGAAAGGAGGAAGAACAAACATGTTCCGGGAAAATCAGGAATACAGAAATGCAAGTCGCTGAGGAATGAAATAAATAGGAAGTGCAGGGAAGCTAAGACGAAATGGCTGCAGCAAAAATGTGAAGACATCGAAAAAGATATGATTGTCGGAAGGACAGACTCAGCATACAGAAAAGTCAAAACAACCTTTGGTGACATTAAAAGGAATTGTGGTAACATTAAGAGTCTAACGTGAATTCCACTGTTAAATGGAGAGGAGAGAGCAGATAGGTGGAAAGAATACATTGAAAGCCTCTATGAAGGTGAAGATTTGTCTGATGTGATTGAAGAAGGAACAGGAGTCGATTTAGAAGAGATAGGGGATCCAGTATTAGAATCGGAATTTAAAAGAGCTTTTGCGGACTTACGGTCAAATAGGGCAGAAGGAATAGATAACATTCCATCAGAATTTCTAAAATCATAGGAGGAAGTGGCAACAAAACGACTATTCACGTTGGTGTGTAGAATATATGAGTCTGGCGACATACCATCTGAGTTTCGGAAAAGCATCATCCACACAATTCCGAAGACGGCAAGAGCTGACAAGTGCGGGAATTATCGCACAATCAACTTAACAGCTCATGCATCGAAACTGCTTACAAGAATAATATACAGAAGAATGGAAAAGAAAATTGAAAATGCGCTAGGTGAAGATCAGTTTGGCTTTAGGAAAAGTAAATGGACGAGAGAGGCAATTCTGACGTTACGGCTAATAATGGAAGCAAGGCTAAAGAAAAATCAAGACACGTTCATAGGATTTGTCGACCTGGAAAAAGCGTTCGACAATATAAAATGGTGCAAGCTGTTCGAGATTCTGAAAAAAGTAGGGGTAAGCTATAGGGAGAGACGGGTCATATATAATATGTACAACAACCAAGAGGGAATAATACGAGTGGACGATCAAGAACGAAGTGCTCGTATTAAGAAGGGTGTAAGACAAGGCTGTAGCCTTTCGCCCCTACTCTTCAATCTGTACATAGAGGAAGCAATGATGGAAATAAAAGAAAGGTTCAGGAGTGGAATTAAAATACAAGGTGAAAGGATATCAATGATACGATTCGCTGATGACATTGCTATCCTGAGTGAAAGTGAAGAATAATTAAATGATCTGCTGAACGGAATAAACAGTCTAATGAAAACACAGTATGGTTTGAGAGTAAATCGGAGAAAGACGAAGGTAATGAGAAGTAGTAGAAATGAGAACAGCGAGAAACTTAACATCAGGAGTGATGGTCACGAAGTCAATGAAGTTAAGGAATTCTGCTACCTAGGCAGTAAAATAACCAATGACGGACGGAGCAAGGAGGACATCAAAAGCAGACTCGCTATGGCAAAAAAGGCATTTCTGACCAAGAGAAGTCTGTTGTTGTTGTGGTCTTCAGTCCTGAGACTGGTTTGATGCAGCTCTCCATGCTACTCTATCCTGTGCAAGCTTCTTCATCTCCCAGTACCTACTGCAACCTACATCCTTCTGAATCTGCTTAGTGTATGCATCTCTTGGTCTCCCTCTACGATTTTTACCCTCCACGCTGCCCTCCAATGCTAAATTTGTGATCCCTTGATGCCTCAAAACATGTCCTACCAACCGATCCCTTCTTCTAGTCAAGTTGTGCCACAAACTTCTCCCCATTCCTATTCAATACCTCCTCGTTAGTTACGTGATCTACCCACCTTATCTTCAGCATTCTTCTGTAGCACCACATTTCGAAAGCTTCTATTCTCTTCTTGTCCAAACTGGTTATCGTCCATGTTTCACTTCCATACATGGCTACACTCCATACAAATACTTTCAGAAACGACTTCCTGACACTTAAATCTATACTCGATGTTAACAAATTTCTCTTCTTGAGAAACGCCTTCCTTGCCATTGCCAGTCTACATTTTATATCCTCTCTACTTCGACCATCATCAGTTACTTTACTCCCTAAATAGCAAAACTCCTTTACTACTTTAAGTGTCTCATTTCCTAATCTAATCCCCTCAGCATCACCCGATTTAATTTGACTACATTCCATTATCCTCGTTTTGCTTCTGTTGATGTTCATCTTATATCATCCTTACAAGACACTGTCCATTCCATTCAACTGCTCTTCCAAGTCCTTTGCTGTCTCTCACAGAATTACAATGTCATCGGCGAACCTCAAAGTTTTTACTTCTTCTCCATGAATGTTAATACCTACTATGAATTTTTCTTTTGTTTCCTTTACTGCTTGCTCAATATGCAGATTGAATAACATCGGGGAGAGGCTACAACCCTGTCTCACTCCTTTCCCAACCACTGCTTCGCTTTCATGCCCCACGACTCTTATAACTGCAATCTGGTTTCTGTACAAATTGTAAATAGCCTTTCGCTCCCTGTATTTTACCCTTGCCACCTTCAGAATTTGAAAGAGAGTATTCCAGTTAACGTTGTCAAAAGCTTTCTCTAAGTCTACAAATTCTAGAAACGTAGGTTTGCCTTTTCTTAATCTTTCTTCTAAGATAAGGCGTAAGGTTAGTATTGCCTCACGTGTTCCAACATTTCTACGGAATCCAAACTGATCTTCTCCGAGGTCCGCTTCTACCAGTTTTTCCATTCGTCTGTAAAGAATTCGCGTTAGTATTTTGCAGCTGTGACTTATTAAACTGATAGTTCGGTAATTTTCACATCTGTCAACACCTGCTTTCTTTGGGATTGGAATTATTATATTCTTCTTGAAGTCTGTGGGTATTTCGCCTGTCTCATACATCTTGTTCACCAGATGGTAGAGTTTTGTCATGACTGGTTCTCCCAAGGCCATCAGTAGTTCTAATGGAATGTTGTCTACTCCCAGGGCCTTGTTTTGACTCAGGTCTTTCAGTGCTCTGTCAAACTCTTCACGCAGTATCTTACCTCCCATTTCATCTTCATCTACACCCTCTTCCATTTCCATATTATTGTCCTCAAGTACACCGCCCTTGTATAAACCCTCTATATACTCCTTCCACCTTTCTGCCTTCCCTTCTTTGCTTTGAACTGGGTTGCCATCTGAGCTCTTGATATTAATGCAAGTGGTTCTCTTTTCTCCAAAGGTCTCTTTAATTTTCCTGTAGGCAGTATCTATCTTACCCCTAGTGAGACAAGCCTCTACATCCTTACGTTTCTCCTCTAGCCATCCCTGCTTAGCCATTTTGCACTTCCTGTCGATCTCATTTTTGAGACGTTTGTATTCCTTTTCGCCTGCTTCATTTACTGCATTTTTATATTTTCTCCTTTCATCAATTAAATTCAATATTTCTTCTGTTACCCAAGGATTTCTACTAGACCTCGTCTTTTTACCTACTTGATCCTCTGCTGCCTTCACTACTTCATCCCTCAAAGCTATCCATTCTTCTTCTACTGCATTTCTTTCCCCCATTCCTGTCAATTGTTCCCTTATGCTCTTCCTGAAACTCTCTACAACCTCTCGTTTTTTCAGTTTATCCAGGTCCCATCTCCTTAAATTCCCACCTTTTTGCAGTTTCTTCAATTTTAATCTGCAGTTCATAACCAATAGATTGTGGTCAGAATGCACATCTGCCCCTGGAAATGTCTTACAATTTAAAACCTGGTTCCTAAATCTCTGTCTTACCATTTTATAATCTATCTGATATCTTTTAGTATCTCCAGGATTCTTCCAGGTATACAACCTTCTTTTATGATTCTTGAACCAAGTGTTAGCTAAGATTAAGTTATGCTCTGTGCAAAATTCTACAAGACGGATTCCTCTTTCAATTCTTCCCCCCAATCCATATTCACCTACTATGTTTCCTTCTCTCCCTTTTCCTACTGACGAATTCCAGTCACCCATGACTATTAAATTTTCGTCTCCCTTCACTACCTGAATAATTTCTTTTATCTCGTCATACATTTCATCAATTTCTTCGTCATCTGCAGAGCTAGTTGGCATATAAACTTGTACTACTGTAGTAGGCATGGGCTTTGTGTCTATCTTGGCCACAATAATGCTGTCACTATGCTGTTAGTAGTAGCTAACCCGCACTCCTATTTTTTTATTCATTATTAAACCTACTCCTGCATTACCCCTATTTGATTTTGTATTTATAACCCTGTAATCACCTGACCAAAAGTCTTGTTCCTCCTGCCACCGAACTTCACTAATTCCCACTATATCTAACTTTAACCTATCCATTTCCCTTTTTAAATTTTCTAACCTACCTGCCCGATTAAGGGATCTGACATTCCACGCTCCGATCCGTAGAACGCCAGTTTTCTTTCTCCTGATAACGACGTCCTCTTGAGTAGTCCCCGCCCTGAGATCCGAATGGGGGACTATTTTACCTCCGGAATATTTTACCCAAGAGGACGCCATCATCATTCAATCATACAGTAATGCTGCATGTCCTCGGGAGAAGTCTACTAATATCAAATACCGGCCTTAATTTGAGGAAGAAATTTCTGAGGATGTACATCTGGAGTACAGCATTGTATGGTAGTAAAACATGGACTGTGGGAAAACCGGAAGAGAAGAGAATCGAAGCATTTGAGATGTGGTGCTATAGACGAATGTTGAAAATTTGGTGGACTGATAAGGTAAGGAATGAGGAGGTTCTACACAGAATCGGAGAGGAAAGGTATATGTGGAAAACACTGATAAGGAGAAGGGACAGGATGATAGGACATCTGCTAAGACATGAGGGAATGACTTCCATGGTACTAGAGGGAGCTGTAGAGGGCAAAAACTGTAGAGGAAGACAGAGATTGGAATACGTAAAGCAAATAATTGAGGACGTAGGTTGCAAGTGCTACTCTGAGATGAAGAGGTTAGCACAGGAAAGGAATTCGTGGCGGGCCGCATCAAACCAGTCAGTAGACAAAAAAAAAAAAAAAAAAAAAAAAAAAAAAAAAAAAAAAAAAAAAAAAAAAAAAACTTGATTGCACCATAAGCGGATGTTGTTGTACATATTGCTAACAATTTCGGAGGTGGCAATATATTTTTATAAACTGGTGATCTAGACAAATAATGTTTATATTGAAAATTGAGACTGGTTTTCTAAATCTTAACCACGTCAAGCCCTAAAAAACTTTCTGTCCTTTTTCCGTTTTCTCTCTGTCGATCATTCACTCCTATGCAACCTTGTGCACCTGGTGCACATTTCCCGAAAATTAGGCCTGGGAAGGACTGTTGCCCCTTTCCTCAGTAGACTAACCTTTTTATCATCCTTTGTTCCTACATCACGCATTATTTTGTTCCCACAGTGCAAATTCCTATACTTCCTTGAATACATGGTGTACAACATTGAAAACGTCATTTATTTTCTTTTTCGACCAGTTTTTATTGCATGCTCATCACAGTTCTCAGGACAATTACATACAGAATCCGGTGGTGTTCGGAGCAGAGCCCAAGCAAAACGCTTATAAAATATTTTTTCCGTAAGAAGAAATGGCTCTGAGCACTACGGGACTCAACTGCTGTGGTCATAAGTCCCCTAGAACTTAGAACTACTTAAGCCTAACTAACCTAAAGACAGCACACAACACCCAGCCATCACGAGGCAGAGAAAATCCCTGACCCCGCCGGGAATCGAACCCGGGCGTGGGAAGCGAGAACGCTACCGCACGACCACGAGATGCGGGCCCGTAAGAAGAGTCCTTAGGTAACCTGGAGCAGAGTCATGCACAGCCTTCATTGTTAGGCTGATGGTTAATCTGTCAGTAGAGTTCAGGTCATGGCTATGTCAATAATGGTGTAAGAAACTTGAATGAATACGGCTAGAATCAAACACTACGTGCATTTAGCTG
This sequence comes from Schistocerca nitens, assembly GCF_023898315.1. Taxonomy (NCBI): domain Eukaryota; kingdom Metazoa; phylum Arthropoda; class Insecta; order Orthoptera; family Acrididae; genus Schistocerca; species Schistocerca nitens. The sequence continues at coordinate 360,857,822 of NC_064615.1, read as the reverse complement.
ATTCTGGCCGCCATTATATGCAGTCCTCGACGAGCACAACCACCCAGGTCACATGTTGCCGCCGGCGTACGTCGAAGACTACTTGAAGATCGTCTTTGTTCCGATAGAGTGGGAACGGACACCAGACTGGAGGAATCATCCGTACAGTCGACGGAAACATCCGTGGTAAACCCTGTGTTTACGCCTAATGGCCTTACACTTAACAGGGCGGTGACCTCTGTTGTTGTGGACTATCTCCGGAAGTCGCTCCACGTTTCAAGTAGTAAAGTAAGAAGCAGTCAGTCGAAAATAACGTTTGTTCCGTACCAAGATCACTGTGTGGATCCGCGAGTAGCTGTATATCGATGCACAAGTTAGAAAAACAAGAGAAAAACGATGACGATGCAAGACGGGACGACCGCCTGCGGATGGGACTAAAGACACACTGGAGTCTAGCAACAGTGGTGATAGGATGGCGGACCCGGCATGACAAGAGTAAGCCAATAACAACCTATGAAACAACAGAGAGCAACGAACTTTAGACACAACGCTATCAGCTGGTCAAGTGTGAGCCACAATCCAAATCTATTCTGAAGAGAGGAAAAGCATTATCAAAGCGAAGTCGTCGACAAGCAGTCAGCAGTATGGTGGAGATAGTAATGAACGCTTGTTGGACCAAGCCTGATATCTCACAAAACAGGTTGGGATGATTGTAAGGTAAAACACATGGAAGGATGGACCCATACTTTTCGTCGTTTTCGTTTTTAGGGAGAAAACTTTATTGATTAACAACAACTATTATGATTACAAATTAAAAATCCTGCCAAACAGAATAACAACACTCGCAATAAAGAACTTGAACAAGGTTTATTAATAACAAACTTTAACAATTTATACCATTATAGTGGAAGGGTGCCAGGAGGTGCCTTATTAAGACTCGGCCAAGCTTTTCAAATGATTTATTCGTTTCCACTACAGAGCTTCGTTCACCTCGGTCCACGTCACAGGCCCTGCATTGCTGAGGCCTCTGCCCCAGCGACCCGTGCAACGCAACGCTGTGTCGTGCCGGCCTTGTTCGCCAGCTGTAGAGTTCCGATTACGTCAGGATGGCTGCGCCAGCAGCCGACTCGGCGGCCACCGTCCCCGTCGACTCCGCGCTGCTCCTCCAGGAGCCATAGGCTGGGCCTGCTGCGGCTTCCTCCTCAGCTGGCGTAGCTGGGAACGTGGCGGCAACGACCGCCCCCGTTCCGGCGTCTCAACCTGCGGCCCTCGCCACGAAAGTCTCCGGCGTGTGTCGGGAACCGAGACGACTGCCCGCGGTAGCGACCCGAAGAGTGGCCCGCCCTGGCTGGCTGCGGACCCCGCGTCAGCCTCAGAGGGTCGAACTGAGGACCCGCCTCGGACCGGGACGTTGTCGCCCTATCTGTTGTCATGTGTCGCCGGTAGTGTGACACGCCCCGCCGTCCAGGAGAGCTGCCACACTTGAATGAATCTCGTTAGAAAAAAAAACATGTATTTATACTCGGCTGCGCGCCTCTGTTCCGCTAATGCATCGCTCAGAGTCACATACGCCACACACCCCAGTTGCGCCAGTGGGCCCCTTCTGCCTATACCTTCCGACATGCGAACCGCTGCGTTTACGCTTTTCAGTGGTTCAGTGGCCCCTGTGGCCTCCAGTCCACTTCGCAACCGCTGGTCAGCGTAACTTACTGTAATCCGGCCCGCACCTGGCTGTAACTTGTGCTCAGAATATCACACAAAACTAACTTTCCCTATCCTAAACGGTGGTGCCGCTACACCATTAAGAACTGTGCTTGAAACGAGGGATATACGGTTCCTAAATACAAGTCACATCAGCTAGGTGCAGCTGCAAGGGGGTTCGATGAACTGAGTTTTACCAGTGAAACTATTTTCAAACGACGGCCACTAAATGTACCAACAGTTCCAAAGCATGGATAACATATGAAACAGACAACGCCCACCGAAAAATACAGAAAGGATAACAATTCAAGCCAGTAATTGTGGCTGTTGGAAAGCCCTTAACAGTCTATAAGCTTTAATAAAATACACAAGCAATAAAATGCACAATCCCCCAAAATACAAGTAAAAGAAAAGCTGGGAAGGCATACAATTTCAATGTGGCTCACAGCTGGTACACACCAGCAAAACATTGAAAATGACCCTTAAGCAGGTATACAATACCCCATGAACATACATTTTTCATTTTAGGTGCATTGTGCTGCCACCTACCGTCAGGTACTCCGTATCAGCCATCTCAATAGTCATTAGACATAGTGAGAGAGCAGACTGGGGCGCTCCGAGGAACTCACGGACTTCGAACGTGGTCAGGTGATTGGGTGTCACTTGTGTCACACGTCTGTACGTGTGATTTCCGCACTCCTAAACATCCCTAGGTCCACTGTGATAGTGAAGTGGAACCGTGCAGGGGCAAGCAAGGCACAAAAGCTTACAGGCAGACCTCGTCTGTTGACTGTAAGAGACCGCCGATGGTTGAAGAGGGTCATAATGTCTAGTAGACAGACATCTATCCAGACCACCACATAGGAATTCCAAACAGCATCACGATCCACTGCAAGTACTATTACAGTTAGGAGGGAGGTGAGAAAACTTGGATTTCATGGTCGAACAGCTGCTCATAAGCCACATGTCACGCTGGTAAATGCCAAACAACGCCTCGGTTGGTGTAAGGAGCGTAACCATAGGACGATTGAACAGTGGAAAAACGTTGTGTGCAGTGACGAATCACGGTATACAATGTGGCGAGCCGATGGCAGGATGTGGTTATGGTGAATGCCCGGTGGACTTCATCTGCCAGGGTGTGTAATGCCAACAGTAAAATTCGGACGCGGCGGTGTTGTGGTGTGGTCGTTTTTTTCATGGAGGGAACTTGCATCCCTTGTTGTTTTGCGTGGCACTATCGCAGCACGGGCCCACATTCGTATCTTATGCACCATCTTGCTTCCCACTGTTGAAGAGCAATTCGAGAATGGCTATTGCATCTTTCAATACGATCGATTAGCTGTTCGCAACGCACGGCCCGTGGCGGAGTGGTTACACAACAATAACATCCCTGTAATGGACTGATCTGCACAGTGTCCTGACCGTAATCCTGTAGAACACCTTTGCGATGTTTTGAAACGCCGACTTCGTATCAGGCCTCACTGACCTACATCGATACCTCTCCTCAGTGCAGCACTCCGTGAAGAATGAGCTAGCATTCCCCTTCCATCACCTTATTGAACGTATGCCTGCGAGAATGGAAGCTTGTCATCAAGGCTTAAGGGTAGGCCAATCCCATATTGAATTCAAGAATTACCGATGGAGGGCACCACTAACTTGTAAGTTATTTTCCGCCAGGTGTTCGGATACTTTTGATCAAATAGTGTAAGCTGTAAAGACATTGAATTTAAATGTGACTAATGTGACGCCCAGCTGTTTCGCACCAGCAGAAATATTGACAATGACCCTTAAATAAATATACAATCCCCCAAAATACAAGATAATTTAGCCAATACAGCAGGCAGCTATCACAGCCTACAGGCAACAAGTAGGCAAGTTTTATATTGAGTGGAGCAAGCTAGTGACTCTGGACAAAAAGAAAAAACTCAACAGCTCATAATCAGAAGTTTAAGGCTTTAAAAAATTAGTACGCTCTAGAACTGGCAATAAGAGTGCAAGGTATAAACGAGTAGGTAAGAGGAGGTACAGTGATGAGAAACTTCGCGCTTGTAGAACGTACTCCAGAGCTTGTGTGCTTGCTGAATTCCAAGTACTGAATAGATCAAGAGTTCTATTGACTAGATCAAGAGTTCCAGATTAAATGACGAGACTCCATCGTAGCACGTATCAAACGATAAAATTTACTTCACTTGAGCCGACACTAAGCGGCTTGTAGAGGCCTCAGGTTATGGGTAAATCTAAACGCCGTGTGTGAGTGTGTGTGTGTGTGTGTGTGTGTGTGTGCGCGCGCGCATTCCTAAGGGACCAAACTGTTGAGGTCATCCCACACACTTCCATGCCCGAGGGAGGACTCGAACCTCCGACGGGAGGGGCCGCGCAATCCTTGACATGGCACCTTAAACCACGCGGCCACTCCGAGCGGCTAGACATCGTGCAACTACGGAAGTGTCGCTGCAGCGGACAGAACACAGTCTCTACTCTGGGCACGGGAAACAGGAGTGCGTCGTCTGCTGCCAAAACAACCCTGCCAATACACATCAGAAGGGAACAGTAATATGTCCAAATAAGGCTACAAACGAGAATTTCTAGGATGTAGGCAATATTAACTTATTGCCGAAGCGACTACACACAACAGGTTACAGTCTTAACACTTCTTAAAAATACTTGAAAATTAAAAATGTGAAATATCAGGAGCTGCAAATCCAATTGCTAGGGCATCCTCATCTATAAAAGGGCGCCAACCCTTCAACACTGACTATGATGCAATTTCATCAGCTCTGTTAGTATCAGAAAATGGTCGTACACTTGCATGAAATATAGCCTGGAACAACAAACACATCAGTTGCACTTACCCTCGACGACCACCCACACAATCACTCAGAGCCGCGTTAATATGACAGGTATAATACCACATTAACACAGACGTGGCCTTACGGTAGTAAGTACCAATAAAAAAAAGCCGGCCGCTGGTGGCCGAGCGGTTCTGGCGCTAGAGTCTGGAACCGCGCGACCGCAACGGTCGCAGGTTCGAATCATGCCTCGGGAATGGCTGTGTGTGTTGTCCTTAGGTTAGTTAGGTTTAAGTAGTTCTAAGTTCTAGGGGACTTATGACCTCAGCAGTTGAGTCCCATAGTGCTCAGAGCCATTTGAGCCAATAAAAAACAACACTTTACTCCGCTCACGTGTGAGGGAGCCGTGACATCCAGGATTCCAAGCAGGCGTGTTGTGTACAATCCGTGCAGGCCGTCCTTGAGGCGCCGTAAAATTTAAGCTTGCAGATTTAGCCAGGAACTTGCCAATCAGGTTGGACGCGGCGTCCACTGCTCTTCCTTCGACTCGCCAGTATCATTCATTAATGCAGCCGGTAAGGCTTGCCTCTGACCGATTTAACCACTTGCAGATTCTCGAGGCCCGTACCGGACGCCAGGAGTCCCCCAAATCCAAAAACAGCCACGTGCCTCCCAGTTAACTGCCAGTCTCAGGGAGAGCCGAAAGCCCACAACACATTTTCGACCAAACACCTCAGCTCCCGACATATATGAGGATCGATATCGACAGCCCAAGTACGAGGTGCATTCAAGTTCTAAGGCCTCCGATTTTTTTGCTCCGGACTGGAAACAGATAGAAACATGAGCATTGTTTTAAAATGAGGCCGCATTCATTGTCAATACGTCCCAGAGATGGCAGCACCGTACGGCAGATGGAATTTTACAGCCAGCGGCGAGAATGAGAACTGTTTTAAATACTTAAAATGGCGACGTTTTCCTTACTTGAACATCGTGCAATCATTCGTTTTCTGAATTTGTGTGGTGTGAAACCAATTGAAATTCATCGAAAGTTGAAGGAGTCATGTGGTAATGGAGTTATAGATCTGTCGAAAGTGCGTTCGTGGGTGTGACTGTTTAATGAAGGCAGAACATCATGTGACAACAAACCGAAACAACCTCGGGCTCGCACAAGCCGGTCTGACGACATGATCGAGAAAGTGGAGACAATTGTTTTGGGGGATCGCCGAATGACTGTTGAACAGATCGCCTCCAGAGTTGGCATTTCTGTGGGTTCTGTGCACACAATCCTGCATGATGACCTGAAAATGCGAAAAGTGTCATCCAGGTGGGTGCCACGAATGCTGACAGACGACCATATGGCTGCCGATGTGGCATGTTGCCAAGCAATGTTGACGCGCAACGACAGCATGAATGGGACTTTCTTTTCGTCGGTTGTGACAATGGATGAGATGTGGATGCCATTTTTCAATCCAGAAACAAAGCGCCAGTCAGCTCAATGGAAGCACACAGATTCACCGCCACCAAAAAAATTTCGGGTAACCGCCAGTTCTGGAACAGCGAGGGCGAAATCCTTACCCATTGCGTTCCAAAGGGCACTACGGTAACAGGTGCATCCTACGAAAATGTTTTGAAGAACAAATTCCTCCCTGCACTGCAACAAAAACGTCCGGGAAGGGCTGCGCGTGTGCTGTTTCACCAAGACAACGCACCCGCACATCGAGCTAACCTTACGCAACAGTTTCTCCGTGATAACAACTTTGAAGTGATTCCTCGTGCTCCCTACTCACCTGACCTGTCTCCTAGTGACTTTTGGCTTTTTCCAACAATGAAAGACACTCTCCGTGGCCGCACATTCACCAGCTGTGCTGCTATTGCATCAGCGATTTTCCAGTGGTCAAAACAGACTCCTAAAGAAGCCTTCGCCGCTGCCATGGAATCGTGGCGTCAGAGTGGGGAAAAATGTGTGCGTCTGCAGGGCGATTACGTCGAGAAGTAACGCCAGTTTCATCGATTTCGGGTGAGTAGTTAATTAGAAAAAGAATCGGAGGCCTTAGAACTTGAATGCACCTCGTAGTCAGTGGCGCCGGTGGAGCGCCATGCCCACCAGAATTAAAGCCGCTACAGCTCATCATGACTGAGAGAGCTTTATTTGTGGGTGGTTTTGGTACAGTGTCACCGGTGTAGAGCGGTGTAGCTGTCTTGGTGACAGACTAACGTTTTTCTGTCTTACAATGACGGGACCACAATGACATCATTTTACTGCCTGTTGAATGTGTGGCGGAACTCTTGAAGCCGTGTACCACCCTCCGACGGTGTGAGTTCAAGATTGTTGATACGATGTGACACAAGTACAGAGGTAGAGTGCACAGGATGAGTGACCGTATTAAAACACACACTGTTATTGATCGTACCTAAGCCATCGTTAGCCTTAGTCGTAATCGGAGTCCTCGAGGATGGCAAGAGGAACAGGATGGCAATGGCAATGCCAGGGAGTCGTGGAGCCAATGTGTTGCAATCCACTGACTGTGTTTCTGAGGGCGTTAACTTTGTCGTAGAGCCGCTTTTTGTTGTCTTGTATGGACGGACATCTTTAGAGCTCCTTTGTTGGTGTATGGTAACAATGATCGTCAATCGAGAGGCATACACGGTCCACCGAGGCAGACGCTGGAGGGCCTGAATGCGGGAGACACTATTGTGGCCCACGCGGAGGAGCCATAGGTGATGGAAGGGTGGACAAGTGTCCGACGAAGTCAGAGCTTTACGGCTAGGGTCAGTTCCCTTCTGTTTAAGAGCGGGTACAATACTTTTATCAGCCTCTGTTCGTTTTGTATTCGGCATTCCAATGGAAGATCAGTATTTTATCCAACCAGACACCTAGTAGATCGTATCTTGGAACCATGGGACGTGGACACTTGCAACTGTGGTACTGTGGCGGACAGCAGGTCGCCGTTTGGTGAAGTAGACCGCTGTATTTTTGGCGGTATTGAGGGAAATCTTGCTAGAACCACACCAGGTGACTGTTGTGTACACCTGCCTCTGAAGACGAGCAGTGAGCTGGTCTGTGTTGTGGCTGATCGTATAAAGCACCACATCGTCGGCGTATTGTGCCAAATATCAGTGTATGATGACTGGCATGTCGTGAACATAAATGTTAAGGAGTATGGGACACAAAACAGAGCGCTGAGGGGTACCATCGACATATTACACACTCCTTACCGAGTTAACAACAAGATTCCTTTCTTTTTTTGTCGATCACCATTCTGACTGGTGTGATGTGGCCCTCCACCAGTTTCTCTTCTGTCCCAACCTCTTCATCTCAGAGTAGCACTTGCAATCTGCCGGCCGGAGTGGCCGTGCGGTTCTAGGCGCTACAGTCTGGAGCCGAGCGACCGCTTCGGTCGCAGGTTCGAATCCTGCCTCGGGCATGGATGTGTGTGATGTCCTTAGGTTAGTTAGGTTTAATTAGTTCTAAGTTCTAGGCGACTGATGACCTCAGAAGTTAAGTCGAATAGTGCTCAGAGCCATTTGAACCATTTGAACTTGCAATCTACGTCCTCAATTATTTTCTGGATGTATTGCAATCTCTGTCTTTCTCTACAGTTTTTGCCCTGTACAGCTCCCTCTAGTACCGTGGGAGTCATTCCCTATCATCCTGTTCCTTCTCCTTGTCAGTGTTTTCCTACTGTACTCCAGACATACAATCTCAGAAATTACTTCCTCAAATTAAGGGCTATGTTTGATACTAGTAGACTTCTCTTGACCAGGAATGACCGTTTCACCAGTACTAGTCTGTTTTTTATGTCCTATTTGCTTTGTCGGTCATTGATTTTTTTGCTGCCTATGTGGCAGAATTTCTTAACTTCATCTACTTCGTGACCATCAATCCTGATGTTAAGTTTCTCGCTGTTCTCATTTCTGCTACTTCTCATTACTTTGGTCTTCCTTCGATTTACTATCAATCTTTATTCTGTACTCATTAGATTGTTCATTCCATTCAGCATATCACCTAATTCTTCTTCACTTCCACACAGGAAAGCAACGACCTCATCGAATCGTATCATTGATTTTTATTTTCATCATTGCTTCTTCGATTTACAGATTGAACAATAGGGAGGGGGGAGAGTAAGATTATATCCCTGTCATATACCCTTTTTAATTTGAGACCATCGTTCTTGGTCGTCAACTCTTACTATTCCCTCTTGGCTCTTGCACATCTTAAACGTTAGCCGAGTCGCCCTATAGCATACCCCTATTTGTCTCACGATTTCGAACGTCTTGCACCATTTCACATTGTCGAACGCTTTTTACAGGTAGGCAAATCCTATGAATGTGTTTTGATTTTGCTTAAGTCTTGCTTCCATTATCACCCGTAACGCCAGTATTGCCTCTCTGGTGCCTTTACTTTTCCTAAAGACCAACTCATTGTTATCCAACACATTCTGAATTATCTTACCTATTCTCCTGAATATTACTCTTGTCAGCAACATGCATGCATGAGCTGACTAATTGACTGTGCGATAGTTCTCGCATTAACCGGCTCTTGCAATCTTCGTAATTGTGTGGATGATATTTTTCCGAAAGTCAGATGGCATGACGCCAGCCTCATACATTGTACATACCAACGTGTATAGACGTTTTGTTGCCGTTTCGCCCAATGATATTAGAAATTCAGAAGGAATGTTATTTAGCCCTTTTGCCTTATTTGTTTTTAAGACTTCCAGCGCTCTTTCAAATACTGATTGTAATACTGGATCCTCTATATCTTCCCCCTCATAGAAGCGTTCAATGTACTCTTTCCATCTGTCCGCTCTTTCCTCTGCATTTAATAGCGAAATTGCAATTTCAATCTTAACGTTACCACTCTGTTTTTACTGTTTTGACTTTCCTGTAATGTTGAGTCAGTCCTTCCGACAACCATTTCTGATTCTTTTACAGGGCCATCTCATATTAGATTCCCGGCATTTCCTATTTATTTCGTTCCAGAATTCTCCTAAATCGATCAACTGAAGTATTTCTTCTGTTACACATGATTTATTTACAGTTACCTCCTTTGTTCTTACGTTTTTCTTTCCAATTTCTGTGACTGTCCTTTTTGGAGATGACCATTCGTCTTCAACTGTATTGCCTACTGAGCTATTTATTATTGCTGTGTCTAAAAGAGAACTTCAATCGTGTCTGGTCATCCCTTAGTACTTCTGTATCCCACTTCTTCATTTATTGATCATTTCTGACTAATCTCTTGAATGTCACCCTACCCTTCATCACTACTACCTTGTGATCTGTGCCTGTAACTGCTCCTGGGTTCCATCGTGAAGGAAATCATCCACGATCTCATTATAGATGTCGGGGATGGTAGTATGTGTCAGCATTTTGTATACACGACTGTCCTGCCAAACCCTGTCGTGTGCGTTTCTCATGTCCAGGATAACCGCTGGCGTCGACATGGTGGAGTTGAAGCTCTTGCTGTCGTGTTCTGTAATCCTAAGAACGTGTAGTTGGATTGACAGGTGGAAAGAGTAACCGAACTGTTCCGTACGGATTGTGCCAGCGGCCGCACTGAGATGTTGAGGTGAAGCAGTATTTACGCCGGCCGCGAGGGCCGCTATTGGCTGATGTATTCACGTGGCGAGACAGTGGCGCACTCACTATGCGAGTGCAGCGCAGAGGCGACACTGCCCTCTATCGTCCTTCGAGGTTCATTTGCGCCGGCGGGCATTCAACTTCCGCGCAGCCCGATACCAGAGGACTTTCGTGTCATAAGTTCACATTTTCAGTGTAGCTTTGACGCGAATAATCCACTTCAGACTATGTTCCTTTACGTGGTTTTAATGCTTTAACTTATTGCACTGAAGATGGCCCCATAGTGACCGAAATCTGGATATGCACTAAACGTTTTTTTACGACTGATGTCTATATCCTTCACTACTCGAAACAAATAGACACGCTGATCACAACTACTTCCCAATGGAATCAAACTTGATCTAGCTGCGAATTAATCATATTAGTTCCGTTTCCGGCCGAGATAGAAGAAATTCTGCTTCTCATGAATTTCACTTTTGTTTGGTTTACTCTTAAATTATGAGTTCAGTATACTGTTTATCCCATTCTACAGGGTCTGTAGTACTTCCTCAGTTACACAGTGGACAGCAACGTCGTCAGTGAATCTTAGCACTGATATCCTTCCACTAGTTAGCGAATCGTGTTTTTATTTCGTTTATTCCTGCTTCGAGAGACGTTGTAGAGTAGGGTACAAAAACTGCGCCCCAACCTTACTCCGTTTTTAATCCGGGAACTTTTCCAACGGTGTTTCATTGATATTGCAGACTCCCTTCGGATAAGAGGGCCACTCCGCCTGGATCCTGGTGGCTGCCGCCCTTGCTTGTCCGGCGCGCTTGCTGAGCGGGCCCCTCTGACGTCGGCGCCGTGTCCGGCAGACTGGTGCCTTTCTGGGCAGCCGCCCACACACCGCGGCCCGTTCAGGGTTTTATTTATTCAGGGCGTCCGCCGCAGGACCGCGCGCTCACGCTCCGCCCCAGCTGTCGCCGCCTCCGCCGCCGCCTCGCCGCCTGCAGCTGCAGCTGCACCAGCTTACACATCGACCGCGCGCCCGCCATAGCGCGGTCCCATATGGAGCGCGTTCCAGACGAGGCACGAGTCGATGGCCGGAGTTACGGCGCCCAGCTGACGTTCCGGAGTGACATGTGTCGTCGGTGCTCTTCTCGTCCCGAAAGAGGAGACATTTCGTATCACTTCTGAAATTTCATCCCACGGACAAAATACGGCACCAGTGATGAAGCCTCCCACTAACACTACCAAAGAAGACCGATGAAAAAACAAAAATAAATAAATAAATAAATTATCGTTTCCATTTTAGCAGTACAAGTCGAGACTGTATGAGGAGTATGAAACATAGCAGACGGCAGTGTAGCATGATAATACATATTACAGCTGTGGCAACATCTGCTGAACATGCGTACTGTGGGTAATTTTATCAAACATTTTCCGACGAGAGAGAATTGACTTGGAAAAATGAGTACCTAAAAAAGAAAAAGGTTCAAATGGCTCTGAGCACTATGGGACTAAACTTCTGAGGTCGTCAGTCCCCTAGAACTTAGAACTACTTAAACCTAACTAACCTAAGGACATCACACACATCCATGCCCGAGGCAGGATTCGAACCAGCGACCGTAACGGTCGCGCGGTTCCCGACTGTAGCGCCTAGAACCGCTCGTCCACTCCCGCCGGCTGAGTGCCCACAACGAAAAATGAAACATATACATTAATCCATATTATATTTCACTGCATGGTTATTGAATGGAAATTTGGAATGTGGTATTAAAAACAAAAGTAAGATTTGAAGAACACATTGTGGAAAATTAAAGTGTAAATACAGTAAGACTCTTGACTTATTTATTTAATCGTATGTTGATTTTATACAATATACAGCTGATATAAGGCAAATGATTTTATACAGTATACATATGATATAATACAAGATTAAACCTTAAAGTCCGTGTTTTTCAACCAGTTAATTAAGCTGGTTGAGAGAGAGAACAAGTCATCGGGAATCCCAGGGTATGAATAAAGTGGACAGATTTGGACTAAATGTTCAATTGTCTGCTATTCTGGATTACATTCACACACTGGTGAACTGATCCAGCCCCATTTGTACCTGAAGTAGCTACAACAACCATGTCCAGTCAATAACCTGTTGAGGTGGCACCAACGTTTCCTCGGTAGATCAAAATCTTTTGACTTCTTTGTGGGATCAAGGTGATGGGATCTTGTTCCCAATGTTTTTGTTGACCATTCATGCTTCCAGCTTTCATTTAGATCGAAACCATCCGCGATGAGTTGTCCTGCAGTAACACTTGCTGGTCTTCTTGATCGCAGTCGTTGCTGTGCCGGGTGAGAGAATTCCTGGTGCAGTGGTAGAGAGGGCGATGCAGAGATTTTCTTTGCCTCCATCAGTAGAGCTTGTTTCCTCCTTAAGTGAGGTGGAGGGATGTGACTCAGTACAGGTAACCAGTGGCATGGGGTTGATTTGATGGAACCAGTAATGCAGCGCATTGTGTCGTTAAGTTTTGTGTCTACCTTCTTCACATGTTCACATTCCAATCAGTGCACAGTACTCGCCAGCAGAGTACACAAGACTGATGCCAGTTAAACGCAGACAGTCAGCAGAGGTTCCCCAGGTGGTACCACTGAGCTTATGTAGTATGTTGTTCCTTGCAGCAACTTTATGAGAAATCTTGGTGACGTGCTCTTTGTATCTCAGTGTCCTATCTAGAGTGATTCCGAGATATTTTGGAAAAGGATTGTACCTCAAAGTTTGTCCATTGAGCAGAACTCTTGGTTTGTAGTTCACAGCACGATTCGCTATATAGAAACAAGAGACTTCAGTTTTTGATGTCCTTGGGATCAATCTCCAGGTCTTAAAGAAAGTTGACATCTTCTCCATATCCTCCCTAAGAATTCACGCCGGCCGGGTGGCCGTGCGGTTCTAGACGCTACAGTCTGGAACCGCGTGACCGCTACGGTTACAGGTTAGAATCCTGCCTCGGGCGTGGATATGTGCGATGTCCTTAGGTTAGTTAGGTTTGAGTAGTTCTAAGTTCTAGGGGACTGATGACCTTAGAAATTAAGTCCCATAGTTCTCAGAGCCAACCATTTGAGCCTATTCGTTCACCATATTCGAAATTACTGCTCTGTGCTACCAGCGCGATGTCATCAGCATTGATTAATTTAGTTGATATGGTGGTTGGTAAATCATTAATGTATAAATTGAATAGTGATGGGGCTAAAACAGATCCCTGTGGTAGTCTATTATTTATTTTCCGTTTGTGACTTTTAAAGCTGCCTAGAAACACTTCGAATTGCCTTTCACTAAGCATTCTGGATATTAGATCCACAATTTCTCTACTTGGTACAGCTTGAAGTAACTTGTAGATCAGTCCCTGTCGCCAGCCAGTGTCATACGCGGCTGTCAGTTCGATGAAGAGAGCTGTTGATTTCACATTGGCTTGGATACCTTCTTCAATATGGGTAGTTAGGGCAAGAACCTCATAGGTACAGCTGTGTCCTTGTCTGAAGCCTGCTTGTTCAGGAGGGGTAGCTGCCACGATGAACGGTGCTATTCTGATTAGGAGGACTCGATCCAAACGTTTGAATGTACAACTGAGCAGTGCTATAGGGCTATAGCTTTCAGGGCTGTCTTCAGGCTTGCCAGGTTTGAGACTGGCTATAACTTTCGACAGTTTGAGTCGTATGGGAAGTTTGTTCTCTTTGAGTATGTAAGTGAAGAGCGAAGTGAGCCAGCGTATGCAGTGTGGGCCCATGTTCTCAATAAATTCATTATAGATGTTGTCGGGATCAGCAGCCTTACGTTGACTACTGTGTATCGATTCCGGTGATGTAATGATCTAAAAAGAAGAAAAGTGAATGTTATAGCAATTACCGAATAAAATAATATTCTAATGTTTTTCATCACTGATTTTCAATGAATATAATTTAAATGTTAAATATAAATGTCTGTTTGCGGCCAAATGTGGTTGGCCACAGACACTTTTCACTAGGGTACCAGGTTGAACAGGGAGCACGCTGGGATGTTGTCGAGGTCTTCTGTCGGTGTACGCCGATCTCAAATGGTCGTATAGGCGGCAAAGTGTCGCTTGTGTATGTGAGCTGAGTAAGGCATTTTGGAAGTCATTTTTAACGTTTTACTGACACATATTTGAGTGATTTGTTCTGTGCTTCTGAAATACCAGTAGCCGGTTGTCTTTTGTGCACAACAAAACATTTTATTTGCCTGCGAACTGCCTCCCATGCACTGGTAAACAAGTGACCAATTCAATTACTTCTTGGAATGACATCGTACCGATGAATTTTCTGTTGGACTCGCACTCAAATGTGAACTACTGTCAATAAATCAAGTGTTTCAAGAGTGTTAATGTGTTTTGTTTCCCTAATTCGCTGGCTGAGACCTAACGGCCGCTTGATATATGTAAAAAGTGCATGTAAAGGCGTAAATGCAATGATGGGCAACGCTCCCCTCAGTAGACGACCCATCTGACTATTCTGGGTTGCTTACTCGCCCCTTCGGTTGGAGAGTAGTGTTGGTTTCTGTTAGTGCAGTCTTGTAGGCACGACAGATGTTTAATAGTGCACGCTATTCCCCGGTACGTTCCAATTGCTCCCATCGTTTATGTCATGATGTGTTGATAGAGCGCTCGTTACTTATCACTGGTTCCGGGAGCCTTCCGGGCCTGGCACGCCTTTTCTCCATAAATGCCTTATCTAGCCGTATAATGACAATAACACCACTGTACTAAAAATGGCCAGCACCTTCTTGTCGTGGGGAGAAGGGGGGAAGAGAATTTGGTATGAAGTGGAATTAGGAGTTAAAAGTGTTGTAATGAAGAAAAATGGTGGCTTCGGTCGTAAGAGGTTTGAAATCATTTATTACAGGAAATGGATTTCAGTCTTTAGTGTGCCATTTCAGTGCCAAAAAGTATGATACGTAAAATCAGATATAAACACCATATTGTATAAAACAGGCATATGTCACATCGAGTACATTACAGTTATGACGGATAGAACACATCAAATATTAACATCTTGAAGACGCATGTAACAAAAGCACATATTATAGCTTCAACATGGTGTCAACACAGAGGAACATAGCAGCTAACGAACAAATTCTGAGATAAGCTTGCGGCTTGCAGTCACAAATAGCAAAGCTCGGCACATCACGTAGGCATCACAGTGTACTCTTTATTCAAGTAACTCATTACGTAGGACATATTAATCAGAAAAAGGGACCACGATTTTATGCAAAAGAAGAGTAAAAACCAATTAAAAATTAAAATCGCTAACCCAAGGAATCAAGAACATAAATGATATAAAAATACTGCAATAAGAGAAATTTTAAGTGTGTTATGTCGTTTACCAGAAGAAAAGAGAAGAAGAGTATTTAAGTTATGTCAAGGAAAAGTGCTTGGGATTAATTAAAATATTTATGCTTAACACAATGTAGTGTTGGAGGATCAATAACTGTCGTGGAGAAACATACTGATAATTGAACCAAATGAAAACGTTTCCATAATCAGTGGTTACCTGTTTAATTAATGTGGGAACACGCCTTAGCAATGGTTGCTTCATTGCGAATGTGAAAGAAACATAACTGTTAAACGAGAGGTGGTTAAGCGTAGGCAATGTTATGGAAGCGTGCTAGGTGCACAAGGAACAATAAACCAAAAGTAATTTGAACTATACTGTTCTTATTGCGAAGTGAGATTTTTCTTTCCTTAATTAATTAAGTTCAGTATTTGCAACGTGTAAAAGCCACGTATTCGTACTAGGCACATGGTCAGGTTACTTTTATAACGAAGCGTCATCTGTATGTAACTCTCACATATTTGACCCGGATAGTCCGATAACTATGCGGACGTAAACTTGAAAGGACATTAGTGAAGAGAGTAGTGAGGAGCTTTACAACTGAGGAAGTAGCTCGTGTCAAACAATCTTATCAGTATTATAGAAAGACGAGGAGCGAAGAACTGCAAGCGGAACGTGGCAGTAAAAACCCTCAACCCAACCCCCCTCCCCGCCAAAAAAACTGCAAAGTTATTTTAAGTGAAGGTCAGAGCTCCTCTTTACGCTAAGCAATGAAATTTACACAAGTTTATTGCCATGAAGTTAACACATGAACTTAAGAATAAGAATTACGTGCTCCACAGGCACTAAACGAATTTATAAACATGCATTAATAAACTCAATTTGCAATAAGGAACTGTATTTTTCACCAAAACTCTTGAGGTAATGTGTACAATGCTCGGTAAGTTGACGCAGCCCTACAATTATTCTCCGGTCTTTAACTATCCACACACACTGGAAAAACTCTCATGAAACATGGGAATTGATAAAACACACACACAGTAAAATATATTTGAAAACAGCCACTCCAAGGGCTTAACCGTAAAAAGGAGAATGTTTTTCAGAGTATTTAACGAAACCGTATAAATCCGTAAAAGCTCATAACATTAAACAAAAGAACTATTAAGACTATAGCAATCTAACTTGAAAAACTGTAGGAACGGGACTAAACTTTGGATTCAGCGCCATAGTGGAGCTGTTTACAGTAATTAATAAAGGTAAAAGGTAAGCTTTGGCATTCTGGCCCTTGAGTGGCAAATGGGCCCAACGGACCGCCGTATCATCCTCTGCCAATCGTGTCAGTGGATGCGATAGGGAGGAGCATGTGGTCACCAAAGCGCTCTCCCGGTCGTTGGCGGGTTTCTTGAGGTAGGAACCGCCAGTCATCGGTCGAACAGATCTTCGGTTGCCCTCATGAGGCTGAATGCACTGTGCACCCCTCCTTCTTCCAACGATACATCCCTGGCAGTAGCCGGCTGCGGTGACCGAGCGGTTCTAAGCGTTTCAGTCCGGAACAACGCGACTGCTACGGTCGCACTTTCGAATCCTGCCTCGGGCATGGATGTGTGTGATATCCTTAGGTTTGTTAGGTTTAAGTAGTTCTAAGTTCTAGGGGGCTGATGACCGCAGATGTTATGTCCCATAGTGCTCAGAACAATTTGAACCATTTGAATCTGGTAGTACCGGGAATCGAAGCGGAGTACCCCACATGGCAATCAACTGCGTTGACCTCTCTGTGACGGACGCCGATATAGTACTTAATGACGAAACAACAAACGCGACTAAAGTGGCGCATAACGCAGTGTGCAGGTATATGGTTACACAAACACTCCTTAGACCCAATAACAATAAAGAACGACAGAACTTTGTGCACGTAATCCTAGCAAACCAGTCTTCATTTAAGAGAAACTTTTATTTTAATATTCTAGCGGGAGAGCTATAACCATTATAATGGAAAACGCAACCAGTGCCAAACAGCGCTACAACGACAATGTAGGAGCAAATCAAGCACTGGAAGTTAATTTTTTTTCTTAAGAAAGATTAGCTGATGTCAGTCTTGTGTCGAGCATCCGCGGAAACATAGAAAACACTCTGCTATGTTAGACAGGTAAGCTGAAAGCATTCTGTTTCAAAATGTTTCTAACCGGACCAAATTTTTATCGGTGGTCCAGTCGCGGTGCAGCTAAGGAGAGAGACAGCTGCTAGCATTTTAGTTGCATATGCCTTTGGTCTGCCACTATTCCGAGCCTTCAGACCATAGTGCGTTCAGACAGTCTCCTCCGATAATATACAGTTAGCGCATGTCATTCTCAAGTTCACAGAGGGCAGACAAAGATATCAGGTTCCACATACAATACAAAAGGAAAATATTGATATGTCTCCATGGAAGCACTTGAACCACTGTTGCTAACAGTTTAACGGTTAGTTAGATTAAAAGCACTGAAACGAAACTGCGCACACAGCACCCTTAAATCGGGCATACAGGTTTACCACAGTCTCTAGAGTGATGCACAGCACATCTTGTTAGGTTACAAGACTTCTAACAACCGTGTAAGTTCACGAGCCGATAAACGGTTTACATTTGATCATCATCGTCGGCCATTTAACATCGGCTGCCGAAACAAATCTTTCTCTAGACTGTTTCATGCGTTATGATGTCCAACGAAAGACGTAGGTGCTTGGCATCCATCTCTTCTCCTGCATCTCTATTAATGTGATCCAGGAACGCTCCTGTTCGTTGTAGGCATGGTCTTCTATTATCTCACATAGTCACATGTCCTGCTCGCAGCAATTTCATTTTAAATACGTCTGCAATTGCGCATTGATGTCCACTCCCATCACTGTACCATCTGTCCATTTTCCTCTTGTAATATGATTAAGTGTGTAGAACTGATAGTCTGACATCTTAGACTGGAGATATACGTCAGCAGAACTCGACCTTTCTAGAACTGGGATTTTTTTTTTAATTTGTGTTAAGGTTCTATGGGACCAAACTGATGATGTCATAAGTCCATAGACTTACACACTACTTAATCTAACTTAAACTAACTTACGCTAGGGACAACACTGAGCCGTGTATCGACTCGTGCTACACCCTGCGTTTAAATTGCATTGGTTTTCCTTTCTTCGCCTGATATGTTTGTTTGATATGTTGTCTGTCATTATATGGCTGCTTGGTTGTGTTTTCTCTCAGTGCTATCGATATCTGCGTTTTTGCTTCCGGGAAACTGCTATGGAGGAAGTGAGATCTTTGACCGGTGGTAACTTCGTGTGGTAGCGCGGAAGTAGCGCCGTGCGCTCAGAGAGTGTGGTGGACACGGGAGGGCAGTGTGGCTCTCCAGCGCGGACCAGGGGTGGTCGGTTGTACCGAGTCGCCACGTGATGTATGTCGGTTGTGTGTAACGAGCGGGTGGAGTTGACGGAAGAGCTCCCCACGGCTTGGTTGTATACAGAATCGCCCCACGAGTAGTTGCCGTTCATTTCACCTTGGTGGGACGTTAACAAGCTACTTTGAGTCCTCCGTTTCAACGCTGGAGTTTAAAAAGAAGACAACTAACATGAGGGAGCGGTCACTACCCGTCCACGTTGCAGGAAAGACGTGAACTCCGGTGACAGAGCGTGTTGTCGCGTGGCCGTGGCGTGTTGGGTAGGGGAGGCTGGGTGCAGTTGAAACGATTTGGCTTTTATCGTTCATGTTATTGTTGTTTATAAACCAATCGACAATAATGATATGTAAAATGGAAGAGCGCGGTTCTTCCTACAAAACGGCTATAGCACTTTTCTTTCTGGAAAGAATATTTTACACTTACAAATTAAAAAGAGAAAATATCCGTTTTGTTTCAACCGTCCCCATACCAGGGGCGGCTGAAACAGTAATTGGGGTCACTTGAAACACATGCAAATAACACAAAATATAGACTAATATTGCAACTTGTTTTATTTAAAAGTAGGCTAATTCTAGTGATATGCATAATTATGACACTATATGATAAAATTAATCAGACTTCAAGGTTTTAATACCTATAAACACATTTCCAAATAACATTTGACAAGTAATGAACATTACGAAAAAACAAAAATGAAACATTTCTTCAAACAAATAAACTTACAAAATAAAATTTTTGCTTGGAGTCAATCTGAATATTCAGAGTCACAATTGAGGCAAACATAGCTGAGTCCACCTTCTGTGCATTCTTCGTGAGTCGACTGTTTACAAGTAATACACTGAATCCACTTTTCTCTGGGTCTGCTCTCTGAATATGGCGATAAGCAAACAATACAGTAGCAGTCTTCCTCTTCTGATGACATTTCCTGCTGAGTATTACTTTTTTTTTTGTTTTGAATTTTTTTTTCCTTTTCTCGCATCCAATCTTTTCTTCACTTGCTTAGCTTTTCTCCGTTTCAACTTTGCTTCATGTTATATTCTTATCTCCTCTTTCTCTGGGGTGTCAGTGTAAATTGTTGACTTTCTAGTTTTTCGCCCTTTCAGCCTATTACATTTCCTCGGGGATGCTTTCGGTAAAGGCCGTACGACTTCCGTTGTAAATACAATAGCATCATTAAAAATTGCTTGTGTGCTTGTAGAGGGTCTCGGTGAAGTTTCCTGATGGATAGGCCTAATGCTGCTGCACAGTGTAGGTGTTTTAGGTCTATTAGAAGTTTCTTAACGTTCATCAACGTTTTCTTGCTGGCTTTATGGAACTGGCGAGCTATTAATAGCCTGTTGTTGAACTGTTGTCTCTGCTACTAGGCCTAGTTCCTCAGTTAAGAGAGGTGACAGGCCTAATGGTGGTGTTTCTTCTTCAGTTGGATTTTCATTAATTACAGGAACAACTGCGGACTCAGGTGTGTTCCCAGGATTGGGTCTATCCGTTACAAATGCAGGAGCAAAATCGAGCTCACTAAACAGCTGCTCGTTGTATGGATAAATTCCCGTTTTGCGAAAGCCGGCTTGAATGTTGGAAAATGTCAGAGCGAGGGGCATAGCAGACGCTACAATCCCCGGAATGTCGTAGACTGACATTGTTTTTCCTGGATGGTTTCGCATCCACGCATCACTGGTCGAGTTTAAAGCCTTCTTGAAACGGCCATATGCAGATCGATCGAGTGGCTGGAGTTTGTGAGAACAATGGGGAGGGAAAGACAGTAAGACAATGGCATTGTTCTTGAAAAAATCCAGTGCCTCAATATGAATGTGTGAGGAATGGTTACCAAGTATGAGTAACAGTTTATGAGATGGAGATACATTCGCGTGCTTCTTGAAGGGTTCCAGGAAATTCATATATGATTCCTCCTGCATCCAACCAGAGGGATTTGCAGTTCCAGCAGACCCTACTGGCCCACCCCTAACAAAATGGTCTTGGTAACACACTCGTGGAAAAACGAAGAACGGAGGAATGTCATTGCCAATGGCGTTTGCTGTAAAGGTTACTGTCACTAAACTACCCCTTTCAGCTGAAGTTACTGAACCTACTAGACCTGCACCGCGTCTGGCTACAACTCTGTCTGGTTTTTGAACAGTGGTTATGCCTGTTTCATCGATGTTATATATGTCTTGGGGTTCAAAGTTATGACGGTCCATGACAATGGCCAAATTGTCATAGAAAGCATCGACGTTAATTTTATTAAAGCTAGTCGCCCTTGATAGGCATGTAGCTTGCGCAGCGCGTACAGACAGTTCAGGGTTTCTTCTCATAAACATCCGAAACCATTCCTCACCAGCCAATTCGTTGTCGTCCCAAGTTGGAGGTCGTGATAAATTATACTTTTGTAAGTTCGTAAGCCAATTTTCTCACCTCTTTTTTAGACAGACCAAAATATATATCAGCACATCGCATCAAATATTTTGATAGTTCTTGTTCTTGTTCCTCTTTAAAAACTTTGTTAGGGGCTCTGTATCCCATACCTTCATCGTCCTGGCCAGTCGCGTCTCGCTTTCGTATGTACCGGAGTAGAGAACAGTGGTTTATTCCATGCTTGTCCGCTGCTTTACGGAGTGAGTTTCCTGCTGTCACCTCTTCATATGCATCAAATCAACCTGCCCTCTGGAAGTCTTCGTCACCCTAACTCTCGGCATCTACAAAACAAAACGAAATAATATATTTACTGTTTCAACCGTACCCACAAAAATTGTTTCAACCGTCCCTAACCCCACATTTGAAACAAGAGAGTTTATAGGAACGGTAGTAATAATAACGCATTAAAACTAGTCATTATTCCGAATTCTACAAGCTTCATTAAAGGCACAATCACACCCTCAGTAATTTGACTTAAATGAAATACACAATATTAGCATAAAAGCCAGAAGAAAAATACTTACTTTTCTGTGTCAAAAAACAGTACGGCCTCCTGTACGCGACGACAATGCACGGGGAGCAGTGCAACACTGAGATTCGTGTTCGGAATTGTCGTCCGCTCTTTTGTTCCATTAGGCCCTCCACTCCCTGAATAACAGTTCCAGAGATATTAGCTTTGTTTCAACCGTCCTGTGTTCCAACTGTACCCAGTCTCCCCTACACTGGCAACGCGTGCGCGTTCGGATGTGTGGATCCTTGCCATCGTAGGTCGTGTGCTGCATGTTCGAGCATAATTGCAAGTTAAGTTCGTGGAAGGTTTAATCATTAAGTAATAAGTTTGCGTAACCAGTGTCTCTTCTGCCTTGTGGCCTCCGGCGATCGGGTTTCCTGTCCCCGGCACCGGTGTAACTGAAGACAGTGATTTTTTCTCCTCCTCTCGGTACTGCCCGATGGGAGGTGTAGTTTTGGTAGTTAAGTTGTTTCGCTATTCTGTCGTGTGCTACGAGTAAATTCATGCTTCTTGTTGGTTGATCATGTGGTCGCACATTCAGGACTTTGTGGTGTAATGTTTCCTTGTACGAGGTTAGCTCTAATTCTGTCAGCAAGTTAAGCCATCTTATTACAAGTTTTCGCGGGCTAAAAGCCTGAGAGTGGCAATTGTATTTACGGGCGTATTTAAATTAGTCAGTCTTCTGCCTAGCCTGAGCATCCCTGAGTGGGTGATTTGTGGCCACCTTACACGGACCCGTCCTATCTGTTATGTTCTAATGATATTCCAGGACACTTTTGTTTAAAAACTTTTTAAATTCCTCCATTCCTTTATTGCCAGTAATGATGTGTTTGTTGAGAACTTTGATTTTTTTTAAATGGCGGTGTTGGTAGCTTCACTACCTCACCGTACTTTATTAACAAAGTTCTGTTTTTACTTTAGTAGCCTGTTTACCAATTTTCTTTAAATTTTTTTAAACTGTTGTATTGCTATGAATTACTTGATTGCCGTTATCGGCGTGTTTTAAAAGGCTGTTATTGCCGTACCGTTAGATTCTGTGTTTCTTTTAAAAAAAGAAATTTTTAAACTGTTGCATTGCTGTAAATCACTTGATTGCCGTTAGCGGCGTGTTTTGAAAGGTTGTTGATTGCTGTACAGGTACTTCTATTTTTTTTAAAAGATTTTTTTTAAATTGTTGTATTGCTATAAATGGTTTGATTGCCGTTAGCGGCGTGTTTAAAAGTTTGTTTATTGCCGTACTGTTAGTTTCTGTAAGATATGAATGAAACGTTTGTGAGAATCACAACTCGACAGTAAACTATTAGAAATTTGGCCCCGTTTCCCAACTTGTGGTGTGGCTTGTAGTAACCGTAACCACTGTGTGTGTCAAACACAGACACCCACGCCCGATGGAGGACTCGAACCTCCCAACCGCGCGAACCACGGCAAGGCGCCCATAGACCGCGCGGCTACTCCGCGCGTCGTAGAACAGGGCCCAGCACTTTAGTTTTAACGTTTCTGATATTAACTTATCCTCTACGAAAAAGATGAACAAATATTGTTTTCTTATATGAGTTAATGTTCCGCTCAATGAATTATTTTCTTTGGTTATTACTCAGTAGAAAATATTAATTTATTTCACTTCATGAACTCGGTAATCTTATTTTACCGACTTTTGAAAGAGTGGGTAAGGACTGTCAGATTATAATAAGCGTAAACTCAACCATAAACATTCCCTGTAGAACAAAAAGCTGAAAGTAAACGGTCCTGAATCGAATATAAGATTACATTTAAAATCAGTCCTTTGTAATATTTAGTGCTATATTAAGTCCCTCATTTGTATCCATTTCTTTTTATTTCGTGGCCAACATTCCCAGATTTACTTCAGAAAAGCACATGGAGAGGAATCTATATAGAGGCCTCGTGGTGAGCACTGATTGGGTAGAGCTCATCAAGAGACGGTGATGAAAACAGTTTCAACTGAAAATACGAAATGCTTCAACTGCAGTATGTTGTAATTGATTATTTGTAACTGATAGCAAATTGAAATATTTAAGAAATGGATTATGTGTACAATTAGAACCTTGATTTTCAACACGATAATGAGAACTAGATTCTTTAGATTTTCTAGCTCCTCGAACGTCCCCAAAAGAAAGAAACATATATTTTGACGTAAAGCATAGCATTCTGGAAGCTAAATAAGATAATTACTCCGCTGTATATAACAGTTCTAGCGACAAATTTAACTGAAAACGTTTATCAGTAAACTCATGTTTAGTTTACCCTCCCCCCCCTTACGCCCCCCCCCCCGCCGTCCTTTGCACACATGTGTTTCTAGGTGTAAAAAAGTACCGATTAGAGCCGTCTCTCCTATTAATTCTCACGACGCATCGCTCCACATTTCATTGAGCAACTCTCAGTTTCTGAATGATTTTCGCATTAAAGTTTGTTGCTGTATACAGAAGCACTGTTTTGAAAACTGTGTACAGCTTACCAAAAACACATGAGGCAACTTTTGCTTTTCTCTTTATTTAATTTACACTCCATCCAGTTACTTCAAAGTCATGCTGAAGACATTTTAGGTTTAGAGTGAGTTGTTTACTTTAAATAATTACATCTTAATTTTTTGCAAATTATGGTGAAATGGTCAAGTACCAGAAAAGTTAGATATATGGTATTGCACGAGGCAGGCTCCGACAAGGTTTCTGCCTGACTACATTTTTAAAGTTGCAAGAATAAAACAATGGTGCTATTTTCCAACATAATCACCCTTCATTTCCATACACTTTTCACATCTGTGAATAACAACTCTATACATTTGAAAAAGTAATGTGACTTTATCGGAAAAACGTCGCATTACATTAGCCTTCACTTCATGACCACCATCAAATTTGCGTCCTAGAAGATCTGTTTTCAGTTTGGAGAAGAGACAGTCGTCATTGGGGCTAGATCTGGGCTCTAAGGTAGATGATCGATCTCCTGCACATTCCTTTACTGCAGCCTTCGCAGCTGCTGCATTTCAACTTAGAAAAGTACCTTTGGCATTTACGAACGTTTAATGCACTTGGATGAACAAATGTTTTGGAAACAACTGTTGCACTACTAACCTTGAGAAACTCAAGGAAAAAGAAAATACGAGGTAGGTTGTATTAGTCGCCCAACACATTGTGGTGGGGAAGAGGATCGCCATGTGACAAACATCCTCTCCTCGCAGAGTTTGTGCAGAAGTTAAGCATAGTATTATACGTTCACAGTGGTATTCCTGTCTTCGAAATCAAATAATAGAATTCTTCTGGAATCACTGAATATTTTTGCCATGATCTTCTTTGTGAACTATGTGACCTCCGGCTTTCTTGGTGGAGCTTCACCTGGTTTACGTCATTCAAGAGAGGATCATAATAAAAAACTGTAGTTTCATCCCCTGTAACAACTGATTGCAGTACTTACTTCTGGTGGGCACGACACAGCTCCAAAAACTTGGTGCAACAAGTCACGCGCTGCTCCTTCTGCAACCCAGAGAGAAATATGGGCAATCGTCTTGTGCTGACCTTTTTCGTGTGCAAATGATCATGCATGATCCGGAAAACAGTGGTTTTAGATAACCGCAACTTCTTGTATTTTTGTCGAGTATCTACCGTCTGTCACTTAGAATTTCACTTTCAACAACAGCGATGGTTTCCTCATTCACTACGTCAGCAGGTCGACCAACATGTGGATAAGCAGCAATGTTCTCTAATCCTAGACGAAACTGTTAAAGCCATTCCATCACTGTGTAGTATGAAGGGGATGCATTATCATAAACACCATCCAAGCGAACTTTGATTTCAGCTGGTGCTAGTCGTTCTTTTGCCATGAAATTTATCAATACGCACTACTTGATTTTACCCAGCCAGTACCGCAGCACGCAACATCTTACTCAAACGAGTGTCACCATTCGACTGAGGCTAGTAGTGAGCCGAAATTCGTGTGCGCATATACTGACAGTTATTGCTAGATCTGCTCAAAGACATTTTAACCTTTGAGCACGTATTCAAGGTGAGGCTGGAAATTTATGGAACCTGCCTCGTATTTTGTTGAGTTTCTTCAAGGCTAGTTTATTTAATCGTGTCTGAGCTACATCTGTAATTAATTAATACGCTATATATGCTAGATTACAAATACAAGTAAATGATAGTTATTCATTCATATATACATTCATGATCTTCACATATAGTAAGTCGTCATTATTGTCTAAAGCAAGGCTCATATCTCTCTCCAGTGTTCTTCGGCACACTTCACTGCAGCGTCGTTGGCCAACCACAGGTCTTGGAAAGTGCATGGGGCCAGCAAAGATGGACAGGTCAGCAGGTGTGTCATGGTTTGTTTTCCTCCACATTGGCAGGGCTCTTCTTCGGCGTATCCCCACTTGATCAGGTTATCCTGTGATCTTCCTATTTGACATCTAAGTCTATTTAGGCTCTTCCAGACTCTCCATTCCAATTGTGATCCAGCAGGAAGTTTTTCTTTAATGTTCCAACTTTTCAGACTGCCTTTATCCAATTTCTGTTTCCACATTGATTCTCTAGTTGTAGACTGACTTTCGGTTAGTGGACGTTCAACTTTTATGAAGTCTTTCCTAGATTTAAGTCTTGCCTCCGCTGGCTGATGTGCGTACAGGGGACGTCTTCTATCTTCGCACTGCCTGCTTCGTTCGGCCATCGCCAACGTTTGCCGTGTGATCTGTGGGGGGCTATTCCAGAACACATATAAAGGAGATCACGGTTTGTAGGCTTCAGGCATCCCGTGATTAATCGACATGAGGCATTCAGTGCTGCGTCTAGCTTCTGAGCATGTGTCGATCTTCTCCAGACCGGGCATGCATATTCAGCTGGAGCAAAGCACACTGCCAGGGATGATGCACGTAGAATTTCAGGGTTTGCTCCCCAGTGTGAGTTGGTAAGTTTACGGATTATGCCGTTCCGTGTGTTGACTTTCGCTCTAGTTTTCTCTACGTGTTTCTTGTAAGACAATGTTCGATCTAACGTGACTCCAAGATAAACTGGGTTTGGGCAGTGTTGAAGTTTAACTGAGTTCCATTCCAATTGTAATTCCCTGTTTGCTTCCTTGTTGTTTAGATGAAATAAACAAGTCTGCGTCTTTGCTGGATTAGGTCGAAGCTGGTTCCCGTTGTAATATTCAGTTAGTTCTTCTAAAGCATCTGTTAGGTTTCTCTCAATCTGTTTGATTAATCTAGATTGGCATGCAATGGCTACATCATCAGCATAGATAAAGCTTCTTGTCGTCGGTCCAACTGGTTGGTCATTTGTATACAGATTAAAAAGTAGGGGGGACAAAACACTACCTTGTGGGAGCCCGTTCTTCTGGTTCCTCCAGCGACTTCTTTGTTCTTGAAATTCCACATCGTATCTTCTGTTGGAGATCAGTGATCTCACAACTTCAGTAAGGTGGTAGTTTCCCGTCATTTTGAAAATTTTTCCCAGGAGGATTTTGTGGTTTATCGTGTCGTAAGCTGCTGATAAGTCGACAAACACCACGCCAGTTTTTTCTCCCTTCTCAAACCCGTCCTCTATGTATTGTGTTAGGCAGAGGACCTGGGCAGTGCAAGATTTACCTGGTCTGAATCCTGCTTGTTGTGGAATGATTTGCCTTTCTAGTTGTGGTGCTATTTTATTCAAGATAAGACGTTCATATAGCTTGAAAGGGCAGCTCAGCAGAGATATTGGACGATAGTTCTTAGCATCATCTCTTGGTTTACCTGGCTTTGGGATAGCTACTACCTTGGCCTTCAACCATAGCTTAGGTATCGTCTTGTTTGACCAGCAGAGATTATATTCTAAAAGCCATTCCTTAGCTATGGGCCCTAGGTTCTGTATAAATTCATTAATGACGTCGTCGGGACCCGCGGCCTTCCTGGGTTTCAAGGAACTGATAGCAGCTTCCAGTTCTGTTGAAGTGAAGTATGGCTCAGGTGGTATTTCAGTCACTTGTGGCCTCTTATATGAGGTGGCAGTCTTACTGTTCCCGGTTGGTTTACCATTCAAAAGGAGCTGATGTGCGATTTGGTTAGCTGTTACGGAAACCTGATCCTTGGGGGCTGCCGGGTCGCTGGACAACCGCTTTATGAGGTTCCAAGCTCTTCTGCTACTGTGCTTCATGTCAAGACTCTCAAACGTATGTTTCCAGGACTCTTGTCTGTCTTTGCTTATAGTATCAATTAGCTGATCCCCAAGTTTTATGGTTTCTTCACTGAAAGGGTCCATGCTGTACTGCTCCAGGTATTCGTTATATATTTGTTTCATGTCGTTGGAAACTCCAGGAATGTAGAGTGTTCTGCAGCCTCTAGGTATGCTGAGTCTTGCTGATCTTTTAACAGCTTGGACGAACTTTCCGTAGTTTTCAGTGTTTGATGGTAAATTTACGATTTCCATGTCTAAGGTGTCCCCAAATTTTTTCCAGTTGGCCCTTTTGAAGTTAAAACGTCTTTTAAAGGGTACTTTTTGTGGCAGTATTACTGGTCTAAACTTTAGCATGATTGGTCTGTGTTGGGTCTTTGGGATAGGGTTGAGAACGAATTTGTTGCATGACCCGGACAAGGTTTTGGAAACAAATATGAGGTCTGGGTTATACCCTCTCTTCCATCTTGCACTGTTGAATGACGCAGGCTGTTTCTGATCATGGATGAGATTCAGCTCGTGTTCTTCTGCCCAGCTTTCCAGTAGTTCTCCATCCTCATTTGTGTCTTGATAGCCCCACACTCTATTGTGACAGTTAAAGTCTCCCATTATTAGTTGTGGGTGACAGACATGTTGGCTGAAAG
Source organism: Schistocerca nitens (assembly GCF_023898315.1). Classification (NCBI taxonomy): domain Eukaryota; kingdom Metazoa; phylum Arthropoda; class Insecta; order Orthoptera; family Acrididae; genus Schistocerca; species Schistocerca nitens. Next base: position 360,829,316 of record NC_064615.1, on the reverse strand, counting down.
CAAACCTTTCCCCTGGCGGTTTATATATTGATGACACCGTAATGCTTCCGATAGTAACAGAAATGATTTCCGTGTTGTTAACGGTGTAAACTTGAATGTTGGATACTTTGATTCCAGGCCGAATAAACAGAGCACTTCCATATTGGTCGTGAGGGCACTCCTTCAACAAGGTCATCCCAGGAATAACTGGACGGCGTTGTGATGGCCCTCTATGTGTCTCCTGGAAGCACAGGACGTCGCAGGAATGAAGTTTACATGTGTTGGATATGAGTTCTTCTTTTTCATATGATATGCCCTCGATGTTGAGAGATATGACTGTCAAACATGGCTCTGAAAAGGGCCTTTCCTTCGTTTTAGATTCTGAATACATGTCGTTTTAGACGTAGCTCAGTGTGTGGAAGGATCTGCCGGTACTTACCGTTGCCCAGGGGACTCCCGACTGTTCTTGTACAATCTTCTGGGAGGCCCCTTCCTTGTCCCCCTTCAAGGCTAGTAACGCAGCAATTGTTACCAGAAACATTGCAAATGCTTATCCAAGTCCATTAGACGTTCTTAAATGCCAAAGGTAGCTTTCTATGTTGAAATCCGGTAATTTTGATCTTTACGACTCATATAGATCAGGAGACAATGGCATGTTAAGAGCGGAACTGGAAACAAATACGTGTCAGACCATGGAGGAACTATGAATCGCCAGGAAAAACAGATAAGCCAGGTTTCCACATCATAAAGATGGTTTTGTGTGTTTGTATTTCATTTTAAAGTGCTGAAACCTGGAGAACCTGTGAATACAGACCTTAGCTGAGAACAATATGACCGAGTAAATCAGTCTCAATTGAAAAGTGGTCATCGATTTTCAAAAGAAAAGGCGTTTTTCTGCAACACGATAATACGAGACCGCACCGAGTAAGACGAACCCTAGGAAAAAATCAATGAACTGCTGAGCGAGGTATAGCCTCTGCCATCATACTCGCCCGTTATAAAGCCATTTACTCCGATTGCTATATTTTCCATGTGTACAAAAAGTGTGAAATTTGAAATGATGGGCAAATTATCATTTCTAGATTAATTTGCTAAGAATCCAATTAATTTTTACTGATCTGATATCAATAACATGCACGCTAGATGACAAAATGTTGTTGATAACGAAGGTAATTATATCATAGATTATAAATAAAAACTTATTAAAAATTTATCTCTTTGGATTTAATGTAAAAACAACATTACTATCCAGTCCAGCTAATACAGATACTCATCACCTAATGTTATGCCTACATCTATAATCTGTACAATATGCCACGAGACAGGTTCTTTATAAAAATTGTTTTATTGTTTGCCAGCCTAGATTCGAACTTATTCATTATTTGTTGACATATATCTCCTCTACAGGTTAGAAAGTGAATATCAGAAAGTGAATATAGTTCAGATTTTTTTGTTATCACGTAAGTTAATCCTTCTTCATTTTCGAAGTTTAAGTATGTGAAAATTTCGTCTACTTCCACTGTAAATAGGTTTGGAGTTGTGGAATGTCGTTGGCTGACTCCTGTGATTTTCTGGTAGCTACAGCATTGACGTACGGACAAATTACATGACAAATCATTCTAAACTGCAATATTTTTATATTTTGAGATACGAATTGTGTTTGTAAACTACATTTATTTCGAAACTTCCTGGCAGATTAAAACTGTGTGCCCGACCGATGTCGAACTCGGGACCTTTGCCTTTCGCGGGTAAGTGCTCTACCATCTGAGCTACCGAAGCACGACTCACGGCCGGTACTCACAGCTTTACTTCTGCCAGTACCTCGTCTCCTACCTACGAGGTACTGGCAGAAGTAAAGCTGTGAGTACCGGCCGTGAGTCGTGCTTCGGTAGCTCAGATGGTAGAGCACTTGCCCGCGAAAGGCAAAGGTCCCGAGTTCGAGTCTCGGTCGGGCACACAGTTTTAATCTGCCAGGAAGTTTCATATCAGCGCACACTCCGATGCAGAGTGAAAATCTCATTCTGGATACATTTATTTCGTTGCAAGCAATTGTTTGCTGCACAAGCGTCTACATTTCTACAGTAAAAATCATTACACAGTCGTCTGCGATGTGTGTTGGTTCTTGTTAGTCCTGTTTACTGTTCATTATTAGTTTTCTAACATGATTATGGAGTAGGATTCGTTATGAATAGGAATTTAGGACAGAGAGTAAGTTAATGTGAACAGTTCAGTGATAGGAGTGTTCCCATCCGAATCGCCAGTGAACCAACATCGACAACAATAGTTCAGGTATACATGCTGACGTCGCAAGCATATGATGAAGAGAAAGAGAAAGTATATGAAAGTACTGAACTATAATTAAGTACGTAAAGCGAGATTAAAATATAAGTCATTGGAGCTGGAATGCGGTTCTAGGAGAACGAGTAGGAAAAAGGATTACGGGAGAATATGGGGTGGGTGGTAGGATTGAGAGAGGAGAGATACTTGTTGAATTCCGCAGTAAAGTTCGGTTGGTAATAGGGAATACTCTGTTCTAGGATCACAAGAGGAGGAGATATTCTTGGAAAAGGCCAAGAGAAACAAAAAGAATTTGATTAGAGTAAATCAAAGTCAAGCAGAGATTTAGAAATCAGATGTAGGATTGTAAGGCGTACCTAGGCACAGATGTAGACTCAGATCACAATTTGGTAATGATGAAGTATCTTCCGAAATGTAACAGACCCACCAGAAAGAGTTAGTACACAAAGAAGTGGGATACGCAAATATTAGGAAATGAAAATATTTGCTTTTAAGTTCTCTGTGGCTACAGACACTGCGATAATGAATAGCTGTATAGGCAGTTCAGTTGAAGAAGAATGGGCATCTCTAAAAAGGTCCGTCACAGAAGTTAGAGAGACAAACACAGGTAGAAGGATGGTAATTGCGAAGAAACCATGGGTAACAGAAGAAATACTTCAGTTTATCAACGAAAGAGGAAAGTACAAAAATGTTCAGAGAAGTTGAGGAATACAGAAATAGAAAAAATGAAATAAATAGGAAGTGAGGGAACCTAAGACAGAATAGATAATGACAAATGTGACTAAATTGAAAAAGAAATTGTCGTAAGGACTGACTCAGCATACAGAAAACTCAAAACGTCCCCTGATGAAATTAAAAGCAACGGCGGTGACATTAAGAGTGCAATGGGAATTCCACTATCAAATGCAGAGAAGAGAGCGAATAGGTGGAAGGAGTTCACTGAGGGTCTCTATGAGGAGACTTACCTAATGACGTGATAGAAGAAGAAACACAGGCATCCAAGTAGCTGACAAGAATAATTTACAGAAGAATGGAATGGGAAACTTAAACTCTATTACATGGCGATCAGTTTGGATTTAGGAAGGGTGAAGGCTTTAGAAAGGCAGTTTTGACGTTGCAGTTGATAATGAAAGCAATACCGAAGAAGAATCAAGACACGTTTACAGGTTATGTGACCATGAAAAATCTTTCGAAAGTATAAAATGGTGCATGATCTTCGAAATCCTTTGAAAACTAGGAGTAATAGCGAAGGACAGGTAATATACTACATGTACAAGAACCAAGAGCGAACAATAAGACTGGAAGGGCTAGATTGAAGTACATGAATGAAAGAGGGTGTAAGACAAAGGTGTAGTCTTTCGCTCCTGTGGCTTAATCTATACGTGGAAGACGCAATGATGGAAATAAAAGAAAGGCTGAAGTGCGATATTGAAGTGTTGTGCTAATTTTAGTGTTTTTCACTGTGGTGCCATCGATATTGAGAAACAGTAGTCAGTCAGTCAGTGTTTAAATTAGCTGTCGTACGTTTAGTCGAAAGACTTTTGACCCAGCACGCATTGTAAATTATAGGTTCGTGATCAACCCATCTACGTTTCCATCAAACGAAATGTCAAATCTGTTATCTTTTGCAGCGCTTAATTTCAATCGGAACGCGCAGGATCGACGTTCCGCCACCTCTGGCATTTTTTTTTCTTTTTTGAACTCGTTATGTTTTGTTTAGATGTGTTGCTTATCTTTAGTGATGAATACGAACCTAGATCAATTCAGTTGTAATACAACCCGCTGAGTAGAAGGCAACTGATATTTACTGAACATCTAAGTCTGTGTCCCATGTCAGTTGGTGTTTTTTTCCTCTCTTTGAGAAGTCCGAACTGTACGTGACCTCGATGGGCTAGGAATATCTTCATCATATTTCATCTCTAAACGCTTTATTAATACTGGACTATAAGCGTCCGTAAAAATTTGCTACAGGGGTGGGAGTAAAACTCTAAAATTGTAGTTTTTTATATAAATTTGTTTACCAATTTCCAGATGTGTCATGTCATAGGAAATAAATTTTGTAGGTAGCACGAAAATTTATTCTATTCACAAGAACTGCTAGTTATTTACTCAATACTTATATTTGTTATAGATAGATTACCGGTCACAAAAACTGACAACGGCTGGGAGAGCAGTGTGCTGCCCACATGCACCTCCGTATCCGCATCCGGTGACGACCAAAGGCTGAGGGTGATCAGCGGCCTATCGGTACCGTTGGTCCTCCAAGGTCTGTTCGGTGTTTTTTGTTTGCGTAGGTAAATTATTTTGATATTTAAAAAGTAAGCATGATTCATAATTACTTTCAAGGCAAATCCTTTTTTATTATGAAAATGACTGTGTTTGTGACACATTTTTTACGTTGTCGATCGAAAATCGTATCATTTTACAATAATATCCAATATGTATTCAACAAAATGATCGGCTAGCTAGAAGAAAAAGGGCAGAAAAACATTTAGAAAAGACATTTTTATACATATACCATATATATAGGCTATTTACAATTTGTACGGAAACCACATGGCAGTTATAAGAGTCGATGGGCAGGAAAGGGAAGCAATGGTTGAGAAGGGAGTGATACAGGGTTGTAGCCTATCCCCGACCTTACTCAATCCGTATATTGAGCAAGCAGTAAAGGAAACAAAAGAGAAAACCTGTAGTAGGAACTAAATCCACGGAGATGTGACACTGTCGTTCTATCAAAGACAGCAAAGGATTTGGAAGAGCGGTTGAACGGAATCGACAGTGTCTTGAAAGGAGGATACAAGATGAACATCAACAAAAGCAAAACGAGTATAATGGAATGTAGTCGAATTTAATCAGGTGATGATAAGGGAATTAGATAAGGAAATAGACACTTACAGAAGTAGACGAGTTTTGCTATTTAGCCAGCAAAATAACTGATGATGGTAGAAGTAGAGAGCATATAAAATATTGACTGGTGATGGCAAGTGAAGCGTTTCTGAGAAAGAGAAATTTGTCCACATTCGTAGAATGTATTTGTATGGAGCGTAGCCATGTATGGAAGTGAAACATGGACGATAAATAGTTTAGACAAGAAGAGAATACAAGCTTTTGTAATGTGGTGCTACAGAAGAATGCTGAAGATTAGATGGGTAGATTACGTAACTAATGGGAAAGTACTGAACAGAATTGGGAAGAAGAGGAATTTGTGACACAACTCGGTTAGAAGAAGGTTGTTGGGACACATTCTGTGGCAGCAAGGGATCACAATTTAGTACTTAAGGGGAAGCGTCGAGGGTAAAAATCGTAGAGGGAGACCAAGAGATGAATACAGAAAACATTTTGCGAAGGATGCAGGTTGCAGTAGTTACTCGGAGATGAAGAGGCTTGCGCAGAATAGAGTAGCATGGAGAGCTGCGGTAAACCAGTCTTTGAGGTGAAGACCACAACAACAACGACAATTATTTCATGAAAAGACTGACAGAAATATACTCGTCGTAGGTGTGAAAAGCCATGATTTCAGATAAGAAATATATATGTTGATCGACTATAATTTTCAAGTGACTACTTTCACTCACAGAAAAAAATCGTGCTAAATTTGAAAATATTCGTTTACAGTTCATGTAAAGCCTTAAATGGAGTTCAAACTTTTTCCAATGACTAATTTCTCGAAAACACAAGACAGCACATTTTTACTCGAAAATACTTTCATGAAAATGTACGTCGTTCTCGTGAACGAGCAATTGTTTCCTCTTATAAAAATGGTATGAAACTTACGTCCACATTAGCCTTTTATCAGTATGCGACAAATTCACTTTCCATGTTCGAGAGCTTGTCATAGTTATTCATGTAAAATGTATTGTAGTGTACCTGGTGATGTATACAGTGTATATCAGCTACTGCAACACGTTTTATGAAGTTGTTTTCTTGTCTGTATTTCTGTTGGGCGCAAATTTTGCAGTTGATCCTAAACTAACCTTACGATGAGTTACATGCTTGAAAGATTAAGCAGAGTACAGAACTCATCTACATCTACATGGATACTCTGCAAATCACATTTAAGTGCCTGGCAGAGGGTTAATCGAAACATCTTCACAATTCTCTATTATTACAATCTCGTATAGCGCGGAAAGAATGAACACCTATGTCTTTCCGCAAGAGCTCTTATTTTATCGTGGTGATCGTTACTCCGTATGTAGGTCGGTGTCAACAAAAAATTTTCGCATTCGAAGGAGAAAGTTGGTGATTGGAATTTTTAATGACGTCCAGCTCAAATCCTGTATCATTTCTGTGACACTCTCTCCCATATTTCGCGATAATACAAAACGTGCTGCCTTTCTGGACGACACACACACACACACACACACACACACACACACACACACACATATATATATATATATATATATATATATATATATATATATATATATATATGGTGACTGCTAATGTCATAGTATTTCCCGCGGGAATAGGGATGTTGAATCGACGGTTCAGTGGAGTCGATGATAACCTTTTTTAATATCTAGAAATTGAGAGAATTCTGTATTGAACAAAAACTGTGTTCCCATATTCCAGGAGGGGGCAAATACCCCCTCGTGGTACCATTTCCCCCGTCGACTTGCGGTCACCTACGCACTGGACACGCGTTCACCGACCAGTTACAATGCAGCAGTTTAAAACATGGCGTTATAGTCACGAAGACAACCGGCCATTGCTGATATGTATCGAGCAGAACTGGGGAGCAAACAGAGACTGGTGTGGGGACAGGCGGTTACAGATTTTTTTTGTATTATATGTTGTGGTTTCATTGCTTTGGTTATATGAAGTTATCTTTCATAAACCTGAATTTCCGAGTTCTTTTTTTAATGATTTTTCATTCTAATATTTATCACAAGTTTCCAAAACTTCAAACATGTATTTTTACATTAGAAGGGAGGGGGAGGGTTTGAGGAGAAGAAAGAGATTGTGTGGTTGTAGATACGCATTTCGGCACCTAAAAGTACAGAAGTTTGATCTTATAAATATTATCAGACGGATAGCATGAATGTCGTGAATGTAAATTGAGATCTACAATGATAGGTTTCCTTAATGCACACTAAGAAGTAATTAACGGCTCTTCTGCTCAATATTTTTGGAGATGTTGGATAAAATGCAGTATATTGATTTCACGATATTGCTTTCTCCATCAAGAAAGGCTTGCCGCAGAAATAGATTCACAGAACAGAAAGTCTTATCTGACATTCCTTCCATTATCAAACTGAACAAATGTTATTAAAGGAGAATCTTTCCACATATATCTGACATCGTCGTTATTAGGACAACAACGCTGTTCCATATCGTCTAACCAGTTGGTGGCAGACTTATGCCGATAGGTCGTATTGCGTCACTAGGGAGTTGATTTGGTTACAAAACGTTGTTGAAACCATGCCAATGGCTGCCTGGTATGAAAAATCTAATATTATCAGGTTCGTTGCGTTTAGAAATAGCGTAAGAATCCGGGTAAGAGGCTGACAAGTCTTTAGATGTGACATTTGTTGCTGTAGCTAAGGATTTATTTGTGTACTTCTAAGTAACAAAATTTCTATTAGAGAGTGTTCTGTATTATTTGTGATTTTAGGATATAGTACTTCAACATATTTCGCTATTTGATGAGGCTCCGCACGCAGATAAAATGCGTGACGTTATTCAGTATATAAACTATTTGTTAAAGCCAGAGATCAACAGTTTTCTCGGAATTTATTTCCAGTCGCTAGCTACAGGTATGTGCCTCCGCCATCAAAATCGAGTGGTAAACGTTTCAACATTTCATATTTCTCAAGCCATTAATCTCCTGTTATGATTTAAACACAGGTTGTTTGCGTGAATGTAACCAAATAATATACAACAGACGTTTATAATATCGCAGCTTAGTTTGATAAATTCCGTTACCAAAAATAGTCCCATCCTTTGTATTAATATTTGTTTGGCGTACTCCATCGACGTCAGTTTCTTCACTTGTAACAGTAGCGAACCACCAACGAGTTAAGTATTGCGGTGGTTTCCGAACAACAACGATCGTTTACATTCAATAACTACGGATGGAAACGAGTTTCAGTTATACTCTGAATGTAATTCATTTAAAGCAACAAAGAAAGTGATATGTAACGACTAAGCCCGATGCTATGCTGTTTTCTTAATCCAAAGCAAGTAAAAACAAGTCGGCCATCATAATGTTGTATAAATTAAGTTGATTTTCCATTAGCTTTCACTTGCGGGAATTACATTTTACAAACTAATGGTGGTTACAAACTATAAGAACACCACCAGCTCCTATGGGAAAACGATCTAACCCATTCCGCCCAGCTTCTCTTCCAAGAACCTCAATATTGAGAATAACTGAGAAACTGAAATGAGAAAGGCTCGAAGAACGGTGAGCCTCCTCTGAAAGACCTGATCTTTCCGACGAACGTCAGCAGTATATTGCAGTTGCACCATGGAGTATCTTGTGTACTCTTGTGAGTCGCTTAAACAATCATAGATCTAGGCTAGTCTTTTTCTAAGTGTTTTTCTGTGCCAGAGTTTTCTAGAGCGGATTCAACCCATTTGACATAGAAGCTTGAGTTCACTTAGCACCTTACATCTACGTACTGCATAACAGCACGTTCGCAAGAAGCTAAGTGCTCGCTTCTGTAGTTGCGTGTACGAAGCGGGTAGTATGGCGTGGGAGCAGAGTCTTTCAGACAGGGTAGTAGCAGCAGATATTATCGGGCGCCAGATTAATGAAGGGCGTTATTACGTTAATTGTGTGGCCTTATTCACCTCGTTGTAATAGGGCCAATCTCTTTGTTCTGTAACGTATGTGCATCATAATTCTCACGAAGCTGAGATGGGCAGATAGTAGATTTACGATAAGTCTTGAAAGTGGTTTATCAGATAAATTTTAAGCACCTGTAACTGAAACTCTGACTGCATGTCACAGAGAGTTCAATCTTATTATATTATATACACTGAAGCGCCAAAGAAACTGGTATTGGAATCCGAATTCAAATGCAGGGAAATGTAAACAGGCAGAATACGGCGCTGCGATCAGCAACATCTATATGAGACAACAAGTGTCTTGTGCAGTTGTTAGATCGATTACTGCTGCTACAGTGGCCGGTTATCAAGATTTAAGAGAGTTTGAATGTGGTGTAATAGTCGGCGGACGAGCGATGGGTCACAGCGTCTCCGAGGTAGCGATGAAGTGGGGATTTTCCCTTACGGCCATTTCACGAGTGTACCGTGAATATCAGGAATCCGGTAAAACATTAAATCTCTGACATAGCTGCTGCCGGAAAAAGTTCCTGCCAGACCTGGATCAACGACGACTGAAGACAATCGTTCAACGTGACAGAAGTGCAAGCCTTCAGAAAATTGCTGCAGATTTCAATGCTAGGCCATCAACAAGTGTCGGAGAGCGAACCATTCAACGAAACATCATTGATATGGGGTTTCGGAGCTGAGGCCTACTCGTGTACCCTTGATGACTGCACTACACAAAGCTTTAGGCCTGGCCTGAGCCCCTTAAACCGACATTGGACTGTTGGTGAGTGGAAACATGTTGCCTGGTCGCACTAGTCTAGTTTCAAATTGTATCGAGCGGATTGACGAGTACAGGTATGGAGACAGCCTCATGAATGCATGGACATTTTATGCCACCAGAGGTCTGTTGAAGCTGGTGGAGGCTCTGCAGTGGGGTGGGTCGTCTACAGTTTGAGTGATATGGGACCCTTGACACGTCTAGATACAACTTTGACAGGTGACACATACGTAAGCATCCTGTCTGATCGCCTGCATCCATTCATGTCCATTGTCCATTCGACGAACTTGAGCATTATAGCAGGGAAATGTGACGCCCCACACGTCCATAATTGTTGCAGAGTGACTCCAGGAACAATCTTCTGAGTTTAAACACTTCCACTGGCCACCTAACTCCCCAGACGTGAACATTATTAAGGATATCTGGGATGCCTTGCAATGTGCTGTTCAGACCCTCTCATACTCTTACGGAATTATGGACAGCCTTGCATACCACTGTGCTGCTGACGCAAGCGGCAAACTCTAATTAGCTCACGGACGAATTCACCACCATCAATCAAAATTAAGCACACCAAAAAATAATACTGTCTGTGCAAGTATTTCTGTTTGTTATTGCTGGCGGGGTAGCCGCGCGGTCTCAGGCATCTTGTCACGGTTCGCGCGAATCCTCCCGTCGAAGGTTCGAATCCTCCCTCTTGCACGGGTCTGTGTGTTGTCCTTGGTGTAAGTTAGTTTAAGTGAGACTAAGTAGTGTTTAAGCATAGGGACCGATGACCTCAGCAGTTTGGTCCGATAGTACTTACCACAAATTTCCAATTTGTTATTGAGCAAGAAAAATTAACCCTTAAGAAGCCCTTAACGGTAGTTCACGGTTTTTTGATTCTGCTGTTAACTTTTAGACTACGTTACTCGTATCATAATATATGGCTAAATGGCTCAGAACCGCTGCCTATACGAACACATTGGGCCTGTGGCCGAGCGGTTCCAGGCACTTCAGTCTGGAACCGCGAGACCGTTACGGTCGCAGGTTCGAATCCTGCCTCGGGCATGGATGTGTGTGATGTCCTTAGGTTAGTTAGGTTTGAGTATTTCTAAGTTCTAGGGGACTGATGATCTCAAATGTTAATCCCATAGTGCTCAGAGCCATTTGAACCATTTGAACACATTCGGGCCGCATGCGGATCGAGGGCCACAGTTTGCGGACCACTGTCGTAGACGCTATTTCTCGTTCATATAGCTCCTCAGTTGACATCTTGAGCTTCATCACCCCCCGAACCACTCCTTCCACATAGGTTAACTCCTTGGCAGTATTGGGAATCAAACACAGATACCCCCAAGGCAGCACTACGCAGCTACGAAGTCGGGCAATGTAGCCTATTCCGCATACACATGAATCACTGTGACACCAGTTTCTCAGCCGTTCACTTCAAACATTGACGTATTTAGGTGATCATGTGACAGGTATGATATCAAGACGTTATTGGCTTCTACCAGCACCAGATGGCAGTTGTTTCCGGAGAGTGGCGACTGGCATGCAACTGCCGATCTTTTGTGGACGAGTAGAAGTCTTATGTGTTCCTGGTCTATTCTGTTTCGTGCGTTCGGGAATCGAGCGTAGCTCCACGGGGCGTGGTTCCGCTGTTACATGCGAGCAGATATTAGTTACACATGTCGGGTGTGCGTAGGTTACCCTACGGTTAGTATTCTTCCTGCAGTCGGCAACCACAAACTGTTGTCAGATCTGGTTTATAGTGTCACTGGCTAGTGTATTTTCGTTTACTGGGCTCGAACGTTCGGGAATCGTTTACAGTTCCACTGCGAGCGGTTTCAAAGTGTCGTGTGACTGGTAATGATGCGCACATTTGAAATGTGTTTTTGCTAGTTCAACCACATGAAAGTTAGTGCTGTATAATTTGGCTGTTTGTTGTGTTGCATTAGCTTGTGAAACTCCTCTAAACCCGCTGAGCAGAACAGGTAATAGGATTGTGAAAATGGCCAAGGGTTGAGGTCAGTTTCTGCTTCTAATTGTCATTTATTGTAATTTAATAACCTTTACAACCAAAGCGACACTTAGCCGAATCTTTACCGACTACAACTCTTTCACGACTGAAGGCCTCCAAGAAGAATTCTTAACAAGATAAAAATCCAATTAAGATAGCAATAAAATAATTCAAATAACAACATACGCAATGTGCAATATAAATGGCTGAGGGCCACAATTAAATTCTAAATTTCAGAATGTATTACCATTGACCTTAAAAGGCAGAAGGCCAACAAGAAATCTTAAAAAAATCAAAATTCAATTAAGATAGCAATAAAATAATTTATAACCCAAAAAAGCAACATATGCAAGGTGCAACACAAATTAAATTTCAAAACTTGAAAATATATTACCATAGAGCTTTAAAGGCAGAAGTCCAGCATGTTTAACAACAAGAAATCTTAAAAATCAACAAGATGAAAATCCAATTAAGATAGCAATAAAATTATTTAAAGAAGCAACAAATGCAAGGTTTAATACCAATGGTTGAGGGACACAATTAAACTTAAAAATTTTAAAATATATTACCACAATCTTTAAAGCCGGAAGGCCGCAGTGTTTAAGCTTTAAAGATAAATTTAAAAATTAATTTTGCAAAATTTGAAGCAAACAAACAAATAACCATAAGCCTAAAATTTAAAAGCTGACAACAGATAATGTAACAGCGGTGGCACTCAGAAGGCCTCCACGGAGGTCGGTCTGCCCTCGTTCACTTAGGTGAGACAGGTGGTGAGCCCAACTATACTTGATCCGTCGGAATCCAACCAGGGGCAGCCACGGACCGACCAACACAACGAATTGCTTGCCACCAATCGGTACATGAGAACTCTAACACAAAATGTTACGGTCGTAATTATCCACAATGAAATACGTACAAACACTCGGTGTTGCTCACAGGAAAACCTCCTCAACAGCGAACCACCGAAACGAACCACAACATCCATGGACGAGGCTTGGGTACTTAAAACAACACTGAACTTTGACGTCCTGGGTCGGTGAACCACGAAGCTCGTAGCGATCCGACAGCTCCACACACGCACCGACACCGCGCAGGGACCGGCACCGGACCCAGCGACTGCACCGCGCGGAGATATCTGCCCTGGTCGGCAGCAACCGACCGACTGCCTGCTGGTCCGTCGCGACTGCTGCTCCGTCGCGACTGCACTGCTGGTGCGTCTCCCACTCACTTCCAGACACACGACGGCGGAAATACTGCCACGAGCCCAACGGTGCGTGGCGGCAATGGTTGGACGAGCCAGGTCGACACAGACCTCAATGCTGCTCCAACGCGACTGCACTAGCGCCGCATTGCAACTCCCCGACTGGCAGGTCCGGACTGCGTTCCAGACGCGTCCCAACTGAATGGTAGACCGAACTAGCGACCCGAACTCTATTCACAACAGATAACCAGCTGTAAGTAATAGCAATCAAGCAAAGATACTACGAGAGGGGATATATCGATAAGCGCTGCCAGCGCCCCTCACGGTCAGGCAAAGCAGCAACTCATTGACAGTAGTAATTTAAATTAACGTAGTGATATGGAAGTACGTTAAAAACAGGGCTGTAAAATACATAATGGCGGGCACATGAACCACGCACGGCTCAGCTCGTGTTGAGACTCTGTAGCTACTGTTTGAACTCTGGTTCAGTGCCTTAGTGAAAGGACACGAGTGATATTTAAGGTCGGGGAAATAATTTGACGTTCTCGACAGTATGGCCAGAAAGTAAGGATTGGATTGGATTGGATTGTTTGAGGGAAGAGACCAAACAGCCAAGTCATCGGTCTCATCGGATTAGGGAAGGACGTCGGCCGTGCCCTTTCAACGGAACCATCCCGGCATTTGCCTGGAGCGATTTAGGGAAATCACGGAAAACCTAAATCAGGATGGCCGGACGCAGGATTGAACCGTCGTCCTCCCGAATGAGAGTCCAGTGTGCTAACCACTGCGCCACCTCGCTCGGTCCAGAAAGTAAGGAGTCTGTGTACTAAGCCAGTGACTGAACTGAAACTGGAGGTATCGTCGTTCATTAGTGTCAACTTTTTGATGCGATCTGTGTACTTGTTGTTTGTGAGAGCTCATTATGAAACAGTATTGTATTAATCTGGCTGGATTTAAGTTTGCTATGATCTCTTTGTTCCTACATGTAACTACACTCCTGGAAATTGAAATAAGAACACCGTGAATTCATTGTCCCAGGAAGGGGAAACTTTATTGACACATTCCTGGGGTCAGATACACCACATGATCACACTGACAGAACCACAGGCACATAGACACAGGCAACAGAGCATGCACAATGTCCGCACTAGAACAGCGTATATCCACCTTTCGCAGCAATGCAGGCTGCTATTCTCCCATGGAGACGATCGTAGAGATGCTGGATGTAGTCCTGTGGAACGGCTTGCCATTTCCACCTGGCGCCTCAGTTGGACCAGCGTTCGTGCCGGACGTGCGTACCGCGTGAGACGACGCTTCATCCACTCCCAAACATGCTCAATGGGGGACAGATCCGGAGATCTTGCTGGCCAGGGTAGTTGACTTACACCTTCTAGAGCACGTTGGGTGGCACGGGATACATGCGGACGTGCATTGTCCTGTTGGAACAGCAAGTTCCCTTGCCGGTCTAGGAATGGTAGAACGATGGGTTCGATGACGGTTTGGATGTACCGTGCACTATTCAGTGTCCCCTCGACGATCACCAGTGGTGTACGGCCAGTGTAGGAGATCGCTCCCCACACCATGATGCCGGGTGTTGGCCCTGTGTGCCTCGATCGTATGCAGTCCTGATTGTGGCGCTCACCTACACGGCGCCAAACACGCATACGACCATCATTGGCACCAAGGCAGAAGCGACTCTCATCGCTGAAGACGACACGTCTCCATTCGTCCCTCCATTCACGCCTGTCGCGACACCACTGGAGGCGGGCTGCACGATGTTGGGGCGTGAGCGGAAGACGGCCTAACGGTGTGCGGGACCGTAGCCCAGCGTCATGGAGACGGTTGCGAATGGTCCTCGCCGATACCCCAGGAGCAACAGTGTCCCTAATTTGCTGGGAAGTGGCGGTGCGGTCCCCTACGGCACTGCGTAGGATCCTACGGTCTTGGCGTGCATCCGTGCGTCGCTGCGGTCCGGTCCCAGGTCGACGGGCACGTGCACCTTCCGCCGACCACTGGCGACAACATCGATGTACTGTGGACACCTCACGCCCCACGTGTTGAGCAATTCGGCGGAACGTCCACCCGGCCTCCCGCATGCCCACTATACGCCCTCGCTCAAAGTCCGTCAACTGCACATACGGTTCACGTCCACGCTGTCGCGGCATGCTACCAGTGTTAAAGACTGCGATGGAGCTCCGTATGCCACGGCAAACTGGCTGACACTGACGGCGGCGGTGCACAAATGCTGCGCAGCTAGCGCCATTCGACGGCCAACACCGCGGTTCCTGGTGTGTCCGCTGTGCCGTGCGTGTGATCATTGCTTGTACAGCCCTCTCGCAGTGTCCGGAGCAAGTATGGTGGGTCTGACACACCGGTGTCAATGTGTTCTCTTTTCCATTTCCAGGAGTGTATGTCGGCGTGTTTAAGGGGCTCATCCTTGTATTGGTTTCCGCTGTTCCCGTTGTAGAAAGGGGATAATTTGTCTCTGATTGACGTATGGTCTCAGAATTGCTGTTAATTTTCACTGCTTTGAAAAATTCGAGGCTCTTATGGCTCGCTGTATGAACGTGTCTTACGCTTGTCCACTGATTCTTAGCGGTGTCTTCACAATTATTTAGTAGACCTCGTGTTGTACTAAGGAACAACGGACCGGTGTGTTTGTAGCCGTCTCTCAGTAGCGGCCCTTATGTTTCCATTGTGAAACGCTACACCAAGCGCTGCTTGAGTAATTTAATACCTACTACTATAATTAATTTTATTTTAAGTTACGGCGAGTGCCTGTAAGAGCAGACATATTCCGTTATTAAGGTCATCTGACATAGTCGTAAGTGGCACCAAGCAAATTAAGGTACTAACTGCGAGGTCCCTAGTTTGAGGAACTTTGAGTGCGGCTTAGAGCGGCCGATGTTTGCTAGTAATGTGTACTACTTTGCATTACTAACTGGGTATGAATAAAAACATTAGCTATGTTACTGTTTGAAGGTGAATGCTCGTTCTTTTTTCATTTTTATTTTCACAAGTCCGTCTTGATCTATGTGATCAAAAGTGAAAAGTGCTGAAAATAAAATGATCTCGGACTTATATGCCGACTTCATGTCTTCAACTGATAACTTTTTCATTTTTTTAATGTTCAAAATTTACTCATTAATGCATTTCCGGTTTGTTTCAATGGAAATGCTTAACGTAATGCTCAATAATAAAGTATGATGCCAGAACTTGTTTAGGTCCGATTAAGTTTTATGGCACTGCTTACGTAATGTTTTGATCCTTGACTTTTATTTCCAGATGTCATCGAAAACAGGTGTTGTGCATTGCAATAAGGCCTTTTTATTTATTCAGGTCTCTGTTACAGAGCAAGGTAGTTGCGCGTTCTCTGCGTCTTCAGCAGCTGATGTGGTTGCTGGTCATCGTTGCCACCCACGCCGCATCAGTACTGACGGTACCGGTCCTTGCTTTCAGCACATGAATGGCTGTTGAATTCAGCCAACTGTTGATGCGTTTCAGAAAAAAAGAAAATAAATTAACTATTAAGAAAAAAAAATACAGTACAAAATTTTTGTCAGTCTTGAACATCGTCAGTCGTTAACGTACAGTTCTCCACCTCCCTTTTCCCGCTCTCTCTGCACTTTCTAACATATATACATTTTTGTAGAAAACTTCAAGTGCAAATGGAGTCAAAGGAATTAGTACCCATCGACGGAACTCGAATGCGGATATTAAAAGTAGCTATCTATCGTATAAAAATTTGAAAGTGCGAACAACGAAATTAAATTTGCCACAAAGCTAGGCTTGAATTCGGACTGAAGTAGGAAACGAAATACTTCACCAATGAAGGGCATCCTACTTCTAAAACTACATGTATTCTGTTAATTATTTCTTGTCGATTCCATTAGCTAATCATTTAATACCTTTGTCAGAGTACACAGTTTTGCCGGCCGAAGTGGCCGTGCGGTTAAAGGCGCTGCAGTCTGGAACCGCAAGACCGCTACCGTCGCAGGTTCGAATCCTGCCTCGGGCATGGATGTTTGTGATGTCCTTAGGTTAGTTAGGTTTAACTAGTTCTAAGTTCTAGGGGACTAATGACCTCAGCACTTGAGTCTCATAGTGCTCAGAGACATTTGAACCATTTAGTCCACAGTTTTCTTGTTGGTCTTAGTTTCCGGTTATATTCACAGGCTTTTTGAAATATCATTTCACCAAAAGCGATACACTCTTCACTGAGTATGTGACTCTCCTTAGGAAAAATTGCAATCTGAAAACGAAAACGCACCAAAAGTGATACACTCTTCACTTAGTACGTGATACTCTCCTTAGGAAAAATTACAATCTGAAAATGGATCCGAATACTTTAGGGTTTTGTTACAAGATGGCGTTTTGCTTTCGCCCTCTGAGCTGGAAGCTGTCTGACCGATTTGTAGGGTCGCCTAGTAAGAATGCTTGTCGCTGATTAGCGCATATTTGCAAGAACGATGTTTAAAGTCGGCGCTCGTAATCAAGCGAGCAACGGCAAATTTATGTTAGATTAGTCATCCTTTATTTCCGAACAAGGGTTTCCGGTCGTTCCCCTCAGCAATAAGGCGGATACTGGAAGTAGAAATCGCCTCCAAAAGATTCACAATTGTGACTCTCTCTACCCCACAACCAGTATACAGGCACATTTCGCTGAAATGAACGAAGCTCGACAACGACTTAAGCATATGAAGAAGGATACGAAAGGGAAAGTGTTATATTGAAGTGAGGCAACAACTCGCTTCTGCTTACGATTTTGAATGATTCGACTTTGAATTGGAAGAGGGCTGTGTCATCTTCATAAAGCTGTATCGAATGAGTTGGAGAGGGTTGTGTCATCTTCATAAGGTTGTATCGCATGAGGGTACAGATTACGCACTGTGTGAAATATATCTTGGGCCAGTTTGACCATAAGGCAGATTTATTCATTTATGAAAATTTCTGTGGAAGTCATTTTTTTTCGCTTGATATTATATTCTTATTTTGTTGTAGAACGCCAGGTGACAGAAAAACCACATGGTGAAGAGGACATCGATAAAATGGTTGCTCTTTATTGGTAGCAAAATGTCAGCCTAACTGTTGTCATAATACGAGCTTACTGGATGTGAATGGATACAAGATGGCAAACGTTGCGGTGCTAGTTAAAGAAGTTAAGGAACTGCCCAAGCTTACGGTGTAATGGTTTTGTCTATTGTATGGAACAGTTTCGGAATCCACACTATTTTTGACCTTTCACCTGTTCATTTCCCTGTAACACTGAACTGCCTGGTTCCAATCATTTATTTATCTTTTCAGTTTTCACCAGCTGAAGACACCAGCGGAGAAACTATTTATTCGTGGTTAGTTGCTTGACAGCAGTTTCCGCTAGCTACGTTGTGAAGAATTTAGAGCTTGTGTCGAACGGGTAAGAACACATAAAGTACAGGAACATCATCAAAATGTGTTTATCATTTAAATATTATTAATATCGCTAGAAATTACCACTACTAAACAATCGTTTCGTAACTATGGGAAAGTGATTTGTCCACCCCATGCCTTGTTTCATGTAGTGTGAGTCATTCGTGTATCAGTGTGTTGTGTGTGTGTGTCATCCGTTTGTCGTATTACACTTCTTTTTCCACGTTTCAGTCTTACATTCATTTCATGGGTTTGGTGTTTCTTTGTGATGTTCTGCTAAACTAGAGATCGCGCCTTTCCGTCTCATCGAGAGCCTTCGGCCAAACGTTATTATTCATTCGAGTGTGTTGTTAAATTTCGAATTGTATGAGGGTTTGCTTTCTTCTTATATACGGTTCTTACGTTGTTTTTTTTTCCTTATGTCTCACATTGAGGATTTCTACGCGAGATACAGATCACGCTGTTAATCAGTGAAGCAAATGTTTCTTCGGCACATCACGTTTGGGTCTGGTGTATACATTTATCCTATTGTTCTCTTCTTTCCGTGTGTGTATTGTGGGACGTATGTGTGTGTGCATGTAGATGAAACGAATCCTTCCCTGTACCGTACCGAGGCTTTTCCCACGCCTTAACTATTAGTTATTGAAATCGTTGCTGTCATACAAACCATATCAAACATTCCTTTCGTACCGTTATTCCTAATGATTGAAGTTAATTGTGATTCTATTAGTGAATAAATGTTAAAAGTTTTTGAATTGTGTTCTTATCGCTACTTGTGCAACCCATCCAACTTTCAGGGGAACCTGTTTTGACCATTTAGTTTCCTAATATTTTATGTGGTGTTAATATGAAACTTTTACTCAGAATTTTATAAACTGCTAGTCAGAGAGGTAATATCCCAGTGTTTCAATACAGTCTACATTGATTTAATTACTAATCAACTCATAAACTTAAACGAGCAATCTGCCAATTCGGCTAGGATGTGTAGTTGGAATACGAGTGGGTACCGTTCTGCAGTAATTTTTCAAACGACATGCGTTAGTTGGGTTAATATTTCATGCTCCACTATATCGGCTGAATAAGTTCGGTAAAAACAAATGTTACGCAAAATTAAATAGAATCACTGTAGACTGTCTTCCTCTTGGTGTCGACTATCAGTTTTAAACTTCTAAAATTCTATAGACTGATGTTGCATGGCTTTCGGCTGTACCTGTTTCAGTAACAATCCGCATTTCAATGATCCTTTTAGAAAAGAACAGGCTTTAGCATCGCGTCTTTAATTTATTTACTTTTTTTGGTAGGTTGGTACTCTTCAATGGTATTCACTGCATAGAAGATCTTTTGCCAGAAGAAATTTATTAGGTAGATTCCCAGATGGGAAGTCAGTGATCAATTTTAACAATGGGTTGATCCTGTAAGTGAAGCGGTAGGATATCTCGTAAGATTTGAGTGGTATGGTACAGGGCCAATAAAAGTATATAAAGTTTTAACAACTATATATTAATATTACGTGCTCAAATTAAAAAAAATAGTAGCGCTCAATGTTGAAGTTTTTATATTTATCGATAAAGTTCCTTGCACGGTGGAATAAATAAATATTAGAGCTCACCACCACTGGAGTAATTTGGAAAGGTATTTGGCTACTGTTCCTTTTGTACTACCGATAAATGCAATCAGCATAACAACTTAAATTCCTCACGGCAATAGATAACGAATTCCAAAATTTTAAAAAGTTCATGGTCTTCTGGCAAATCAGCCCTCAAAATTATACTTAACATACATAGAATGTCAGACTGGAATATAGGCGAGACGCACTGAGGATAAAAAAGTAATGTTATATCACAATTCGCTTACAACTTCATGATTCAAATTAGGGACTGAAACCTACAAAAAATGTTCAAAATTCAAATGTGTCAGCTCTTAAGGGACCAAACTGCAGGGGTCATCGGTCCCTAGACTTAAACACTACTTAAACGTACTTAAACTAACGTATGCTAAGAACAACACACACACACACATGCCCTGCGCAGCACTAGCACTCCGTCGCCAGGCCACGAGTGGCCCATCGGGACCATCCGACCGCCGTGTCATCCTCAGCTGAGGATGCGGATAGGAGGGGCGTGTGGTCAGTACACCGCTCTCCCTGTCGTTATGATTGTTTTCTTTGACCAGAGCTGCTACTATTCGGTCGAGTAGCTCCTCAATTGGCATCACGAGGCTGAGTGCACCCCGAAAAATGGCAACAGCGCATGGTGGCTGGATGGTCACCCATCCAAGTGCCGGCCACGCCCGACAGCGCTGAACTTCGGTGATCTCACGGGAACCGGTGTACCCACTGCGGCATCCCATACCCTGCCTCACGATTTATTTTAGTTTTTTGGTTCAAATGGCTCTGAGCACTATGGGACTTAACATCTGAGGTCATCAGTCCCCTAGAACTTAGAACTAATTAAACCTAACTAACCTAAGGACATCACACACATCCATGACCGAGGCAGGATTCGAATCTGCGACCGTTGCGGTCGTGCGGTTCCAGACTGAAGCGCCTAAAAGAAACCCTCATAGATGGCCGCGTACAACTTTTGCTTAGAAAAGGCGCCTTAGACAAATAAACACAAAAAATGTGGAATGAACTGCATACCGCTAAACGGGTTATTTCACCTTAGTCATTTAAGTTAAACGCTCCCTGGCATGACATTAATAAATCGGGTCAAATTCCTTGGGTAACGAGCAAAAATTTTTTTTAATAATAATAATAAATTCTTGATGATAAATTAGAAATAAAAGATCGACAGTTAACGTTGTTGAACGGCCATGAACAGTAAATACAAAATTCGTATTTTAAGTTTCGTTCACTGGGGGAACAGAAGACAGAACAAAAGAACAGAATGGTGGCCACTTTACAACGGGCCAAGTTGACCCAAAATGGGGCTCAAGTCCTCAAACGCTACAATAGAAGCCCACAAATTTAATAGCTGACCGGCTGCTTTAAAAAAAGGACACAGAGTCCCTTATTTGTCCCTGTATTCAGAAACTGAATAGTTTGTTCCGAATTAGTTGTCAACTGTAGTGCCTGTTACTACTCACATAGGACTATGCAGCGAGGCTCCCTTCCTATCTTCTTTAGCATGTTTGTACAATAATGATAATAATCCTATCCTACCTTGCAACATACGAAATTATATTAGTAAAGTTTCCACTAACACGGGTACACACATAGAAGTCAACTTGACAACATGGACAACGACATAAAATGCAAATTTTAAAACAAATCTCTTAAGAGCATAGCTCACTAAAAGAATAGCAATGTGAGACACGAAGTTTGCATGAGCACCAACATCTTCAATAACTATGGTTACGGTTCACCTGGTGCCGTTGACAATAAAATTCAGAATAATACACACACACGCAGAAATTCACGCTGCGAACTGAAATTGGCCACAAACAGCCCAGTGCTGTTAATTGACGAGAGCACATTCGCCCAGTAGTAGGCAAGGCATACAGAACACACTTGCAACCCGCGACATAACCAAAATGACAGGGACCTCAGGATTAATAAGTTCGAAACGCTGTGGATTGACCGAGGGATATGTTCATCGTAAACATTCTAACGGCTCTCAGATGAGAAGAGATTCGAAGCCAGGTTCCCGTCTCTCAAAATCGTTGAGTGGCTAGCGCGAATTCAGACAGGAGTCAAAGCACCAACATCCAGAGGACCTATTAAATTACATTTAAACACAGTCCACCCCATTATGAAGCCACCATCAGCTTGCAGAATGCCTTGTTTACTACTTGGTTCCATTGCTTTGTAGGATATGCGCCGTACTCGAACCCTACCATCAGCTCTTACCAACTAAAATGAAGACTCATCTAACCAAGCCAATATTTTGCAATCGTCTACAGTCCAAGAAATACAGTAGCGAGCCTTGGAGAGTCACTGCAGGAGATGTCATGCTGTCAACAAAGGCACTCGAGTGGGTCGTCTGCTGTCATAGCCCATTATCGAGAAATTTCGCCTCACTGACCTAACGGATACGCTCGCCGTATGTCCTTCACTGATTTATGCCGTTATTTCACGCTGTGTTGCTTGTCTGTTAGCACTGACAACTCTACGCAAACACCGTTGCTCTCGCTCTAAGTGAAAGCCGTCTGCCCAGCTTGGTACGTGGTGAGACGTAATGCTTGAAATCTGCTATCCTCGGCACATTCTTGACGCTGTGGATCTCGGAATACCGAATTTACTAACAAATTCCGAAATGGAATGTCCCATGCTTCTAGCTCCAACACCATCCTGCTTTCAAACACTGTCAGTTCCCATTGTGCGGCTACAATCATGTGGGAAACCGTTTCTCACGTATCTCTTGATTACGGAAGACAATTCCCTCAATGCAGTGCCGGTTCATAGCTTGTGTACGCGATAATACCGCCATCTGTGTGTAAGTATATCGCTATGCCATGACTTTTGTCACCTCAGTGCATATCGCCGCTTGGTGCGACATCGTTGATGCTTTGTGGAAGAACATCCATCTGTTACCCAGCAGCGGGGCAAAGTCATTCCCGCAGAGCGGTTGCTATCACTTTCACACGCACGCGGCTCACGTATGGCTTACACATGGGTCAGTAGAAAATTATGGGAACTGGGTGTTAAGAGCAGGGTGTTCCTTATAATAGCCTCGCCGACGGACGAAATCTGTCCCTGTGGGCCGCAGACTAATGTGTGTAACTTGAGTCAGTGTACACATCTCTATGCTCACTGCATGGGATGTATGGGGTCCGTCGTGAGGGATTTGATATCTGAACAGTGCTGTGCCGGTAGAGTGGAGTAGTCTTAACATCTGTTAATTTTCTTTTTTTTTATTTAAATTTTATGGGACTTAACTGCTACGGTCATGAGCCCCTAAGCTTACACACTAATTAACTTAAATTATCCTAAGGACAAACACACACACCCATGCCCGAGGGAGGACTCGTACCTCCGCCGGGACCAGCCGCACAGTCCATGACTGCAGCGCTTGAGACCGCTCGGCTAATCCCGCGCGGCATGTGTTAATTGCTTTTTGCATTATCGTACATGTGAAATATCTTGTTGCAGCTGGGCGTATGTTGTGGGTGAAGAACTAATTTAGGTCAGTTTTGTGGTTTGAAACTTTCTGGCAGATTGAAACTGTGTGGCGGACCGAGACTCGAACTCGGAACCTTTGCTTTCGCGGGCAAGTGCTCTACCAACTGAGCTATCCAATCACGACTCACGCCCAGTCGTCACAGCTTTACTTCTACCAGTACCTCGTCTCCTACCTTCTACCTTCCAAACTTTACAGAAGCTCTCCTGTGAAGCTTGCTGAACTAGCACTCCTGAAAGAAAGGATATTGCGGAGACATGGCTTAGCCACAGCCTGGGGGATGTTTCCAGAATGAGATTTTCACTCTGCAGCGGAGTGTGCGCTGATATGAAACATCCTGGCAGATTAAAACTGTGTGCTCGGCCGAGACTAGAACTCGGGACCTTGGCAGTTTTGTGGTTTGCAGAAACCAACGTTCAGGCGAACAATGTCATTTGAATGTAAATTTACTTGTCAGATTTTATAATGCAGGAAAAACAGGGTATCACTAGGTACCCGAAACTTTAATTCATGTAGATTATTTTCAGTGATCAAAAAGTTTGCAAATTAATGTTATTCAGTTCCCTTACATATTCAACTGCATCAAACCAGTCTCTGGACTAAGGGCCCCAACAACAACAACATATTCAAAAACATGATACTACACCAGTTTCAGCTTAAAATAAATCATAGCAATATATAAACAGTAAACCTAGTAAGACACCAAAAAAGCTATTTCGCTCCACCCAGGGGGTAAAACATACGACGCATTTAAATGAATGCAAATTCCCAAATACACTACCAAATATTATGGCAAATCTTTTTTAAGTACCAAAATATGTTTTAACAATTCTGAACTTTTGAAGACTTCAAACTATTACACAGATACAAGAAAAATTGTCAATAACTAGTCATAATTTAAAAAAAAACTAAAAACACAGCTTATTAATGACAGAAATCACAGACGAAATAATTGTCTTCTTATTGAACACTGCGACAGTGTTGATGAGCCCAGACAAGGCAAGATAGACGCTCTTTCACCCCTGCTGATGGAGTCGAAGAATCTTTTTTTTTTCTTTAGCTTTTCTGATTTTTCCAACTGTTCTTTAATGCTTACTCGCCTTTTGATTCTTCCTCGTAAAAAGCTTTCATTTGCAGTTTTTCTTTTCTCCTTTATATTTTCTGGTTATTTCTTCAATTTCCAAATCATTTTTGTATTGAGAGGAAGTCAATATTAATGCCTTGGCGTTTCTCCTATGGTGATTTTCTTTGCACTTTATACCAAGCCAACTTTCAGAAAATGTGCATAACACAAACATTGAGATCCACAGGAAAACATGCTTAATCGAAATAGCTACTTCACAACTTTTCATCAGATAATTTTCACTTGAAGACACGGTTCCAAGAAGCACCAACATTGAAGAAAATTTCAGCAAACCCCTTAAAATATCTAGAAGGAAACGTACCAAGCGATCACAAATGGTGGTTGGTAGTCGTTCTGAGTGACTGATGGCAGCACTACTCAGAGAAATCGGGAAAAATGTTCACAGACAACAGATAGACAGTTGTTATATTATATAAATTTTAATGCAGTTACTAAAATTATAGAGAATTTTCTCGTCGTGAATGTGAACGAATTTTTTCACAATAAAACCAACGTTACTAAAGAACTATTCCAGAACGTCTCAAAGACTATAGTTTTTCTCTACGTTCATGAACTCACAATAAACTACAGCGATGCTGCGATGTAGAAGTTGCGTTTTTCAGGAAAGACACCTAAAGGAAGTCGGGTGTGGCCATTTTTCCATTTTCAGTATTTCTCAAGAGTCATACCAACCGCATGTAATACCACAGCAGAGCGGATAGCGGTAGTGAGTTTCAGGCTGAACTGTAGTGAGCCGACACATTACGGACACAATAAGAACTGCCATTATCGAAGAAATGAACAAAATTCTACCGCGTATTTTGCCTCTCTCCCAGAAAACGGGCTCACTTTCGCATACAAATGCCCATAAAAATGAAATCAGGAAACTATACAGCTGAAAACGATTAAATAGCGGAGAATCGAATAATCTAATGAGTCATTCTATTGATGCGAAATATGTGTCACAGAAAATGCACAATATTTCCTGCAAAGAAAGGTCATTATAGGCCTGTCCTGTATTTCACTGCTACACATTGGGATTGTGCCGTTCAAATGTCAGTTCATCCCTGCAGTTATTTATGAGTTGTGTCATATTTACCAAGCCATATTACTGGCTGTCATATGAATGCTGTTAATAAACTTTATTTTTTATAAACAAAGGTTCTGCCAATTAATTCTGTAGTACACGACTTAACTGCAGAGTAATATAATAACAATGCTGAGGTTCTATAGTAGTAGCTTGTAATCTTACCTTATGTAAGGATTATTTCTACACGTGTTGTGATATTTTAAGTACACACAAATTAGTTAATTATCTTTTCTGAATAGTGGTATTTCATCTTATTTAATTTGTGTGCGTGTTTCTTACTTGTTCGATGTGTTGTGTCACATTTTTGCAAGAGCTTTATACCATAAAATGAAAAATATTTGTTGTAGTCAGAAGTAACTGGAAGAATATCTCGGTCATTCTGATTGACACAGTAATGAGTTCTTTTTAAGTAATCGTGAGCGACAACACTGGTATTTATTTTAGATTCAGCGGTTTGCTACTGAAATATTTTGAGATCACGCTTGGCTCTTGTTTCGTTTTTAAGACGACATGTTCCCAGTAGAATATACGTGTTTTCACGCGTTATTACTGTTGTTAGAATAACTAACTGGTTACAATGCACTGTTGTGCAATAGGGAGATAAGAACATAGTTCCTTTTATACATATCGACATTATAAGTGATTTCGAAAATCCCCTGTGTGGCTCTCGCTGTTCCGGTTGTACGCAGTAGCGCAATTTTATTTTAATTTTTTACTTCTTCGGCGAGGCATAATAATTTCTTCGATCTTTTAGATTTACATACACGTGGTCTAGAACACACAGCCGACAATTTCTCAAAATCCCTCCAGTCTTTGATTTCTGTAATAAGTGAGGATGACATTAACAAAAATGGTGGCGATAATTTAACGTGGATATTGAATCTTGCAGCTCCTGAAGTCAAACAAATTCTCTAGCTCTGGGCAGCAAGACTCCTATCGTGAAGTTTATCTACATCTACATCTACATCTATACTCCGCGAGCCACCTTACGGTGTGTGGCGGAGGGTACTTATTGTACCACTATCTGATCCCCCCTTCCCTGTTCCATTCTCGAATTGTGCGTGGGAAGAACGACTGCTTGTAAGTCTCCGTATTTGCTCTAATTTCTCGGATCTTTTCGTTGTGATCATTACGCGAGATATATGTGGGCGGTAGTAATATGTTGCCCATCTCTTCCCGGAATGTGCTCTCTCGTAATTTCGATAATAAACCTCTCCGTATTGCGTAACGCCTTTCTTGAAGTGTCCGCCACTGGAGCTTGTTCAGCATCTCCGTAACGCTCTCGCGCTGACTAAATGTCCCCATGACGAATCGCGCTGCTTTTCGCTGGATCATGTCTATCTCTTCTATTAATCCAACCTGGTAAGGGTCCCATACTGATGAGCAGTACTCAAGAATCGGACGAACAAGCGTTTTGTAAGCTACTTCTTTCGTCGATGAGTCACATTTTCTTAGAATTCTTCCTATGAATCTCAACCTGGCGCCTGCTTTTCCCACTATTTGTTTTATGTGATCATTCCACTTCAGATCGCTCCGGATAGTAACTCCTAAGTATTTTACGGTCGTTACCGCTTCCAATGATTTACCACCTATGGCATAATCGTACTGGAATGGATTTCTGCCCCTATGTATGCGCATTATATTACATTTATCTACGTTTAGGGAAAGCTGCCAGCTGTCGCACCATTCATTAATCCTCTGCAGGTCTTCCTGGAGTACGTACGAGTCTTCTGATGTTGCTACTTTCTTGTAGACAACCGTGTCATCTGCAAATAGCCTCACGGAGCTACCGATGTTGTCAACTAAGTCATTTATGTATATTGTAAACAATAAAGGTCCTATCACGCTTCCTTCCGGTACTCCCGAAATTACCTCTACATCTGCAGATTTTGAACCGTTAAGAATGACATGTTGTGTTCTTTCTTCTAGGAAATCCTGAATCCAATCACAAACCTGGTCCGATATTCCGTAAGCTCGTATTTTTTTCACTAAACGTAAGTGCGGAACCGTATCAAATGCCTTCCTGAAGTCCAGGAATACGGCATCAATCTGCTCGCCAGTGTCTACGGCACTGTGAATTTCTTGGACAAATAGGGCGAGCTGAGTTTCACATGATCTCTGTTTGCGGAATCCATGTTGGTTATGATGAAGGAGATTTGTATTATCTAAGAACGTCATAATACGAGAACATAAAACATGTTCCATTATTCTACAACAGATTGACGTAAGCGAAATAGGCCTATAATTATTCGCATCTGATTTATGACCCTTCTTGAAAATGGGAACGACCTGCGCTTTCTTCCAGTCGCTAGGTACTTTACGTTCTTCCAGAGATCTACGATAAATTGCTGATAGAAAGGGGGCAAGTTCTTTAGCATAATCACTGTAGAATCTTACGGCTATCTCGTCTGGTCCGGATGCTTTTCCGCTACTAAGTGATAGCAGTTGCTTTTCAATTCCGATATCGTTTATTTCAATATTTTCCATTTTGGTGTCCGTGCGACGGCTGAAGTCAGGGACCGTGTTACGATTTTCCGCAGTGAAACAGTTTCGGAACACTGAATTCAGTATTTCTGCCTTTCTTCGGTCGTCCTCTGTTTCGGTGCCATCGTGGTCAACGAGTGACTGAATAGGGGATTTAGATCCGCTTACCGATTTTACATATGACCAAAACTTTTTAGGGTTCTTGTTTAGATTGTTTGCCAATGTTTTATGTTCGAATTCGTTGAATGCTTCTCTCATTGCTCTCTTTACGCTCTTTTTCGCTTCGTTCAGCTTTTCCTTATCAGCTATGATTCGACTACTCTTAAACCTATGATGAAGCTTTCTTTGTTTCCGTAGTACCTTTCGTACATGATTGTTATACCACGGTGGATCTTTCCCCTCGCTTTGGACCTTAGTCGGTACGAACTTATCTAAGGCGTACTGGACGATGTTTCTGAATTTTTTCCATTTTTGTTCCACATCTTCTTCCTCAGAAATGAACGTTTGATGGTGGTCACTCAGATATTCTGCGATTTGTGCCCTATCACTCTTGTTAAGCAAATATATTTTCCTTCCTTTCTTGGCATTTCTTATTACACTTGTAGTCATTGATGCAACCACTGACTTATGATCACTGATACCCTCTTCTACATTCACGGAGTCGAAAAGTTCCGGTCTATTTGTTGCTATGAGGTCTAAAACGTTAGCTTCACGAGTTGGTTCTCTAACTATCTGCTCGAAGTAATTCTCGGACAAGGCAGTCAGGATAATGTCACAAGAGTCTCGGTCCCTGGCTCCAGTTCTGATTGTGTGACTATCCCATTCTATACCTGGTAGATTGAAGTCTCCCCCTATTACAATAGTATGATCACGAAACTTCTTCACGACGTTCTGCAGGTTCTCTCTGAGGCGCTCAACTACTACGGTTGCTGATGCAGGTGGTCTATAGAAGCATCCGACTATCATATCTGACCCACCTTTGATACTTAACTTAACCCAGATTATTTCACATTCGCATTCGCTAATAACTTCACTGGATATTATTGAATTCTTTACTGCTATAAATACTCCTCCACCATTGGCGTTTATCCTATCCTTGCGGTATATATTCCATTCTGTGTCTAGGATTTCGTTACTGTTCACTTCCGGTTTTAACCAACTTTCCGTTCCTACTACTATATGCGCACTATTTCCTTCAATAAGCGATACTAATTCAGGAACCTTGCCCTGGATACTCCTGCAGTTTACCAATATTACGTTAACATTTCCTGTTTTTGGTCTCTGAGGACGGACGTTCTTTATCAACGATGCTGATGTTCTCTCTGGTAAGCCGTCAGGTATTTTATCGTTTCGCCCAAGGGGGGGGGGGGGTCCCTCTAACCTAAAAAACCCCCGTGTGCACGCCACACGTACTCTGCTACCCTAGTAGCTGCTTCCGGTGTGTAGTGCACGCCTGACCTGTCTAGGGGGGCCCTACAGTTCTCCACCCAATAACGGAGGTCGATGAATTTGCAACCATTATAGTCGCAGAGTCGTCTGAGCCTCTGGTTTAGACCCTCCACACGGCTCCAAACCAGAGGACCGCGATCGACTCTGGGCACTATGCTGCAGATATTAAGCTCAGCTTGCACTCCGCGTGCGATGCTGGTTGTCTTCACCAAATCAGCCAGCCGCCGGAAGGAACCAAGGATGGCCTCAGAACCCAAGCGGCAGGCGTCATTCGTTCCGACATGTGCTACTATCTGCAGCCGGTCACACCCAGTGCGTTCAATAGCTGCCGGAAGGGCCTCCTCCACATTACGGACGAGACCCCCCGGCAAGCACACCGAGTGCACACTGGCATTCTTCCCCGACCTACCCGCTATTTTCCTGAGGGGCTCCATAACCCGCCTAACGTTGGAGCTCCCTATAACTAATAGGCCCGCCCTCTGTGACTGTCGGGACCTTGCCGGAGAATCGGCCACTGGCCCAACAGGCGAGGCATCCTGTGGTGGCTCGGAAACGATGTCATCACCACTAGGAAGCACCCCGTACCTGTTGGAAAGGGGTAAGGCAGCTGCCACGCGGCCAGATCCCACCTTCGCCTTTCGGCCAGGCACGCGCGAGCCCACCACTGTCCGCCATTCACCCTGGAGTGATGGCTGACCGGTAAGATGCTCACTGCCGGAAGACGCAGCGACATCAGGGGTTCCATGTGATTCCAAGGCCGCCGAAGTAGGCATAGGTCTCACCACAGTTGCCCCAACGCCACTACGAGCCGACGCCTGCGCCTCGAGCTCGATGAGCCTAACAGACAAAGCCTCCACCTGCCCCCGAAGAGTGGCCAATTCTCCTTGCGTCCGCTCACAACAACCACAGTCCCTACACATGACTATGTTTACCCTACTCTATACGGTGACAAATTCCCAAGATAATCTTCTGATGAGCTACTCTGATAATCAAGAAACACTCACTGAAATATGAGACGCGAAAACTACGCTAGGTTTTCCCAGAAAAACTATTTAAAAGCTAAGCGCAGCAAATAAGTACAAAATAAATTTCTCTCCTAACGATCAAGAACTGTTAGTTTCTATGCAGAGCAGATAAACACAAATAGAATCCCTTCCTTAGTGGAAGGTCGTAAACAAAATGCAAAATAAACGCTTTATACAAACAGTACTCGCTGCTGCTGGTGCTCTCGCTCTGGCTGTCACAAGACAACTGCTGATTCAAGTGACTAGTGGCTAACGGCCGCGAAACAAACAAAAGACGGTTTTAGGGCGCTTTCTGTTCTAAACGATCAAGAAAACACTAAGAAATCTAACACGAAAACTACGTAAAGTTTTATCAAGAACTGTTAGTTACTATGCAGAGCAGATAAACACTAATAGAATCCCTTCCTTAGTGGAAGGTCGTAAACAAAATGCAAAATAAACGCTTTATACAAACAGTACTCGCTGCTGCTGGTGCTCTCGCTCTGGCTGTCACAATCGGAAGCCAATAGACACTGACTTACTGTTTATTGCGCACAGCTTACGTAATCAAGCAGAAGAAAAAGAGTTTTAAACAGGCTGATACAAAGAGCTTAAACTGTTTAGAAAAGGTTCGTTTCGATTCCAGAACCGGATATTTAAGGAAGGTATTCCAGTAGAACGTCTGTAGTCTATAGAGAATGTTATACTAGCTATCGATCTCTAAGAAACGGAGATAATCATCAAAAGGTGTTTTCCATGCCTCTGGTTTCTTTCTTTGGTGCTAAACAGATAAAATAGGCGGAGTCCTACGCGTACAAGATATTTACAAGATATTAAATATATTTTCCGGAGAGCCGGTAAAAAGACATTCTGCACGCAACAAACTACACTGCATTCACATTGGTCAGTCAACACGATTTCACAACACTACACACATAACAGCTCCACACTTAATACAGCGACTTCGACAGGTCTGGTGCAGTCGAAAACATTCCCATAAACAAACATACAATCAAGGTAGATGAATCGAAAACTGCAGTCTATGAATCTATTTCCTATGGTTCTGTCATTAAAGAAGGCTTTGAGGCCGAAATGTCCAATAACTTCAACCGGAGCAACGGCTGCACCATCTGGGTTGCATGGAAGAGGGTGTTTTATACTGAAAGGCTACAGAGAAAAATAGTATCCACCA
This sequence comes from Schistocerca nitens, assembly GCF_023898315.1. Taxonomy (NCBI): domain Eukaryota; kingdom Metazoa; phylum Arthropoda; class Insecta; order Orthoptera; family Acrididae; genus Schistocerca; species Schistocerca nitens. The sequence goes on along the minus strand of NC_064615.1, from coordinate 360,797,410 downwards.
TCAAACGAAATTTGCGTTAGTACTAATGATTATCATAGACATTGACACAACCTCTGTTAAGATATGGAAGTTCCATGACTTCGAGACGGCTCCACGACATGATATGGCCCACTAAACGGTGCTGTGTTGTCCTGCCCTCCATCTGTTTGAAATCCCGCCACCTGCGTTGTATGGCGCTGCTGTCAAAGAGCCGCTCTCTGGTAATTGTTTTCGCGACCTGAGACGTGCAGCGGCTGGGAATTCGGCTCGTCTCGAGTGATGTGGAGAAGCGTGGAACTAACTACAAATATGGGCCGCCTCTCGAGGTTGTAGTGACAGCTTTTCCTCGTACACTGGACTCGAATTTGGGAGGACGACGGTACAAACCCACGTTCGGCTTTATGATTTAGGGTTTCCGTGATTTCCCTAAATCGTTTAAGGCAAATGTCGGGATGGTTCCTTTGAAAAGGTACAGCTGACTTCTTTCCCCATTCTTCCCTAATCAGATGGGACCGATGACCTCGCTGTTTCGTCCACTCCAACAACTCAACCATCCAACCATTTTCTCATTGTATCGTCGAGGCGTGTAGTCTTGTATTGAGATGTTGCAGTGACAGGCTTTCCATCGAGCCGCCGTGGACAGTACAGTAGAGTTGCGTACTGTTTGGTATTCTTCCATGTAGCTGAGGTGCTTCAAATACGAGAACTATTCGGAACGTGAGGTCCGATCGTCCAGGAAATGGAAACCACCGTGAAACTCAAAAATGTTTTATTTACAGCAGTTAGCTGCAACCTCCAGTTAATTCTCGGCATAGTCACCGCTCCGACTAAGACATTTGTCGTAGCGTTGTACCGACTTTCCAATATCCTCGTCATAGAAGGCAGCCGACTGTGCTTGTCGCCAATTCTCTATGCTGGTCTGCAGCCTGTTGTCCGTACTAAAATCTTTTTTCATAGCCAGCGGTTTATGTGAGCAGAGACGAAACTCAGAGCGAACAAATTACGGGCTGTATTATGTGTGACCAAACACTTTCCAATCGAAAACGCTGCAGGAGGATCTTCATTGCCCCTGTAGAGTGCGGCCTAGAACTGCCATCAAGATGGAAACGCATGACCATTGTGTTATACGGGTTGCATGATATCAGGCGAAATCTCTCACCAGGCCCACATACTTGGCGGGAGACACCATTTTCGAGGTACATTTATGTGGTCACTGTGCTCTCAGAACTGAAAAGGGTGACGTGACGCGATCGACGGGAATACTAGAGACACTGCCCAACACATATGTGCAAAGCTTCATTAGACGTACACTGTGCTTTCCATATCGTGCTCGACCGGGCCTTACTTCCCGAATTGGCCTCGTTCTTTGGTCCTGTTGGTTTGTAGTGGAGACTCGTTCGTCGGATGTTGAAAGCATCCGATTAAATTCGTACCTTCCGCAATCTATAGTAAAAGACGCTTCTTGTAGGGACAGGCAAGCTGACGTCTCCATCTTCGCAGAGGGTGTACTGTGCCTTTATGTTCCTAATCTATCATGAATCACGTGTTCTGAGATGCGTTGGCTCCAACGCTAGTGGTTTAGTCAACGACCCGATGTTATAGATTAAGTATACTTGTTGTGTTTGTTTGGTGTGCGAATGTAGTGCAGAAAAAGTTTTTTGATTTGTGTCGGTCTCACTTTTTGCGTTAGTGAGCGTGTGTGTTGCCGGGTGGTTTTGGAACCATGCCAAGTCAGATCTTTTTGATCGGTTGGTGATGTTTCCACCGTGACATACCGTTCCTAGATGGATAATTTAGTTTTCCATAGGTGAGAAACATTTGGTGGTTTAACTTGCAGCAATCGTTCCGCAGTGCCTTTAATATCATGAGTTCGATTTTCATAATTGTGGTTGCAATGATTTGGGTCACGTACAACGAAACAGGCATAGTGTTACGTAGATCCTAAGCAGTACGAACGTGGGGGCTTTTGAATTGTTTCTCTCGGATGTCATATTGCTTGGTAACGTATTCTGAAACGTGAAAGTACTGGCTAGCCTCAGTCACTTTTAACACTTCCGAATTAAAGACCTTTTGTAGAAGAAATGGGTACATTCACTCGAATGTGGTAAATGACTCGCATTTGTTCGTTCCGCGCCGCGCGGGGTAGCCGCGCTGTCTGGCTCCTTGTCACAGTACGCGCGGCTACCCCCGTTGAAGGTTCGAGTCCTCTTTGGGGCATAGGTGTGCGTGCTGTCCGTAGCGTAAGTTAGTTAAATTAAGATTAAGTATTGTGTAAGGCTAGGGACCGATGACATCAGCATTTTGGTTCCATAGGAACTTACAACAATTTCCACATGTTGTCCGACCCCATCGGATACAAGTTGTAGTTCATGTCACAGCAGGGCCAAAAGTCTATTGATGAAGATTTGTCGTTTTCAGAGAGAAATCAAATATTTTCGTCCAACTTATTACGTGAAAACACGAAACGTCTAACTCACGACTATGAGGTTGCACTACGTTTTGCGAATGACCTACAGAAGCATTTAGGATACTTCCAGGTATTGATCACATGTGTGTTTTTGACTGAAACTGACCTTATGTTTTCTATATCTGATACAGCAAGTTACTAGTGTCTTTTTCTGAGAAAAGTCGTTTCCACCTAACAGCATACATTGTTCTGGTTTCCCCGGAGTCTGTAATGCTTTTAAATGAGAGGAATCTGTAAATTTACTATACCATAGTTAACGTCCCTAAGTACTGCATTACCAGAGTTCTTATAAGCGGTGTTGGTGCCTCCAGTCACCAAAAATACTCCAAGCATTATTAACACCTCCTACAGCTCTGTAATAAATTTGCTCCCACAAATGGACGTTATCGGTGATTTACGTCAGGAATGAGTCGCTCCAGACGCTGTTCCTGACAAGCCATTAGCCAGGCTTAGCACGCGACGATGCTCTGGGCAAACGGCGCACCGGGGGCACTCCAGAAAATTGGAAAGCTCTTTCCCTGTAATAGAGAGCCATCGGAAATCACTGTGCTGTAACGGTAACTGCTCGGTTTTCCATTACTCGCTTATCGCACTAGAACGCTACTCCACGAAATGAAAGACTTCCATTTGACAGCACAGCAATGAAAGTGCAGCGCTGTGATATGTCTGAAACATAAGCTTCCGTATCAGAGAACCGGCAGATCGATTATCTCACCGAAACATATTCTGTCACGTACCGCCGTACGGTGACTGTAAGCATGTTTTTCAATACCGAAATACATGTGAAAGTCTCTGCGTCAAAAAAATGGTTCAAATGGCTCTGAGCACTATGGGACTCAACTGCTGAGGTTATTAGTCCCCTAGAACTTAGAACTAGTTAAACCTAACTAACCTAAGGACATCACAAACATCCATGCCCGAGGCAGGATTCGAACCTGCGACCGTAGCGGTCTTGCGGTTCCAGACTGCAGCGCCTTTAACCGCACGGCCACTTCGGCCGGCTTCTCTGCGTCAAGGAGCAACCATATCACTAAAGGAAATGGTGACATGTACAACTTTTGAATTTGTATTTTGGCAGCCTAGGCCTTGTTTTTCCTAATATATGCCTTTCGTCTTTAATATTTGGATACAGAAACTGTCCATAGCTGTTATTTTTCCAGTGGTATGATGGAGTTCTCCATTCCTGTTGTTTCCCTACTACTCACTTTATTTCAGCACAATTGCTGCCTCCTTCATCATCAACGATATGCTTGATGAAATTTTACCATGGATAGATTCTAAGTTTCTAATTTCCTCCCTTCTGTGAAGTTTGGAAGGTAGGTGACGACGTACTGGCAAAACTGAAGCTGTGAGGAGAGGTCGTGAGTCGTGCTTGGGTAGCTCAGTTGGTAGAGCACTTGCCCGTGAAAGGCGAAAGTCCCGAGTTCGAGTTTCGGTTCAGCACATAGTTTTCTTCTGCCAGAAGGTTTCATATCTGCGCACCCTCCGCTGCAGAGTGAAAATATCATTCTTGAAGCCTACACATGTCTGTTCACTTTTCAACAGGCTTGAAATAACACTTTTTTTTGTCATCAGTCTTCTGACTGTTTTGATACAGCCCGCCATGAATTCTTATTCTGTGCTATCCTCTACATCGCAGAGAAGGTCTTCCAACGTACATTCTCTATTATATGCTGGATGTATTCCTGTAGCTGTCTTCTTCTACAGTTTTTGCCCTCTACAGCTTCCTCTAGTACCATGGAAATCATTTCCTGATGTCTTAACAGATGTCGTATCACCCTGTACCTTCTCCCTGTCAATGTTTTCCACATATTGCTTTCCTCGCCTTTTCTCCAGAGAACCTTCTCATTCCTTATCGTATCAATCCACCTAATTTTTAACATTCTTCTGTTGCATCACGTCTTAAATCCGTCTGTTCTAATCTGTTCCGCTATTCCCATAGTCCATGTTTCACTACCATAAAAGATGTACTCCAATCCTATGTTTTCAGAACTTTCTTCCTCACATTCAGGCCGACATTCGGTACCAGTAGACTTTTCTAGGCCAGAAATACCCTTTTTGGCAGCTCCTTTTTTAAATCCTCCTTGCTCCATCCGTCACTGGTTTTTTCTGTTTAGGTGACCGAATTCCTTATCTTCAGCTGCTTCGTGATCATCAATCCTCATGTTAAGTTTCTCGCTGTTGTCATTTCTCCTACTACCTAACACTGACTATTCCGTGACAGCATGAAGAAGTTCCCTTCCCCTTCGTCGCTGGGAAACTGGTTGATATAGACCTACACTCAGAAACAGAAATTTTTGTTTTGTATGAAACTAAGTCATTTATCAGCTTATGAACTTTTAATCGATGGTACATTAATAGCTTGAAGGTATCCTCGCTCGTCGTAACGAAGCAACCAATGTTATAGCACCTCACAATCGTGAGCGAATTGGCTCGCCTGAAAGGATCTGCACGCGTAACCTCAATCTCAGTGTGCGGTTTTTCCTCGATTATAATCTTTAAGTCTTTTTAGCCACTGTGATTCATGTGCTGTGATGGATACATAGTAATATCTTCCTTGTGCTGGATGACACGCCTGATGTTTTTGCCTGAGGCTTAGACATTTCAGCCCATTGGAGAAGATGCAGTTGGTATTCTGCATTTGAGGAGACTTTGGACTGAACATGCTATAGTCTGAACGGTAGGGTCCAGGCAGACTTGTGGCACCTGCCCTTTCGGCGCTAGCAGTGGTCGTTTTGGTTCACTGCTCTGCGACTGGAACACTGAAGAAAACTAAATTCGCTCAGAATGTTTTGAAAACCAAGCACATACAGTTTACCTACCTATCGCGGCGAAGTGACTTAAGTGTTTCTGTGCAGCTTACTTTATTTAACTTGCCTAGCGTCATTGCTCTTTCAGTGTCAATGTTCTCTGACTCTGGCTGTGTTGTCTTTTATGATTTTTATATCTGCACTGCTTGAACGTTAAAAAAACTAAATTAATGCTATTAGGTTTATGAAATTTTTCGATTTTATATATTTCTATAAACGCATACACTGGGTCATGTGCTTTTCTAATTGTGTTTAATAAATCGATTAATTACTGCCTACTCTATGGCCCTTAAACGTTAATATTTCTTTAACATAATATAGCAGGGTTTATGGATTTATAAATATTTACTGAGGATTCCAAATGTTATTCGCATTTACGGCTAAACGCTGTTAAACATGCACTATATGCAACCTGGAATTGTCTGTTTTCGTGTTAATTTTTTGTAGTGTATCTATTATCTGTTTGTACATTTTATAAGAGTTTCTCAAATATTTTAGTGGACAATTAAATGCCCTGGAAACTTTGTGAAGCTGCATCACATTGCCAGGCGTCGCACGTCAAGACATTGTGATACAGGACAAGTGCTTACTGATTCGTAAATGCCAGACGTTGTGGCCGAGCGGTTCTAGGCGCTTCAGTCCGGAACCGCGCTGCTACTACGGTCGCAGGTTCGAATCCTGCCTTGGGCATGGATTTGTGTGATGTCCTTAGGTTCGTTAGTTTTAAGTAGTTCTAAGTCTAGGGGACTGATGGCCACAGATGTTATGGGGATGTTTACTATCTTTTGGTTCAAAAAGTCGATTATTTTAAATTGCATTTTTGGATAATTAATCGTGTTTAGAATCCACCCCTGCAACGGTTTTTCCGAATACGGAACGGGGATGTCTGCATCTGCCTGAAAAATATGCCTTTTCCACGCACCAGTATTTTTCTTTCGGAGGATGAGTTATTGTACTGGTGCTTAGAAAGAAACACAAAATTCAATTGAAAGTTAGAACGCATGTGTTTTGAAGTTAGCCACGAAGCATTTGCATTCTGGTCTGATTGGTATGATTCTTTGTTTCAGACGAAGCTAACTAAATTGTCTAAGAGTTGTACCACTTTTATTCCTATCCAACAACTATAAATATCTATACTTGGCCGACGAAGTCGAAAAATCGATGAAAAAATCCCCATTTTTTTCAAATTGGCGTCATTTTGTTTTCTATGGTCCAAATAACTTAAGTGAGGTACAATTCCTAAAGAATCTTATATACTTAGCTAACGTTAACTCAATTTTGATTTCAGACGAGTTGGCTGACCTATGACATACCGCGTGTAATATCCACTACACTATGTACTAGCCACAAGATGTTAAAATGAACTAGGTGTACAAACTTCAACAAATATTATCGATGTTGTTATTGTGGCCTTCAGTCCTGAGACTGGTTTGATGCAGCTCTCCATGTTACTCTCTCCTGTGTTACCTTCTTCATCTCCCACTACTTACTGCAACCTACATCCTTCTGAATATGCTAAGAGTGTCCATTTCTTGGTCTCCCTCTACGATTTTTAGCCTCCACGCTGCCGTCCAGTGCTAAATTTGTGATCCCCTGATGCCTCAGAAAATGTCCTACCAACCGGTCACTTATTCTTGTCAATTTGTGCCGGAAACTCCTCTTATTCCCAAATCTGTACAGTCCGTCCTCATTAGTTATCTGATATACCAATCTTCAGCATTCTTCTGTAGCACCACATATCGAAAGCTTCTATTCTCTTCTTGTCCAAACTATTTATCGTCCATGTTTCACTTCCATACATGGCTACACTCCATACAAATACTTTCAGAAACGACTTCCTGGCACTTAAATCTATACTCGATGTTAACAAATTTCTCTTCTTCAGAAACGCTTTCCTTGCCGTTGCCATTCTACATTTTGTATACTTTGTAGTTCGACCATCATCAGTTATTTTTCTCCCCAAATAGCGATACTCCTTTACTACTTTAAGTGCCTCATTTCCTAATCTAATTCCCTCAGCATCACCCGACTTCATTCGTCTACATTCTATTATCCTCGTTTTGCTTTTGTTGATGTTCATCTTATATCCTCCTTTCAAGACACTGTCCATATCGTTCAACTGCTCGTCCAAGTCCTTTGCTGTCTCTGACAGAATTACAATGTCATCGACGAACCTCAAAATTTTTATTTCTTCTCCATGGATTTTAATACCTACTCCGAATTTTTGTTTTGTTTCCTTTACTGCTTGCTCAATATACAGATTAAATAACATCGGGGAGAGGCTACAATCCTGTCTGACTCCCTTCCCAACCACTGCTTCCCTTTCATGCCTCTCGACTCTTACAACTGCCATCTGGTTTCTGTACAAATTGTAAATAGCCTTTCGCTCCCTGTATTTTACCCCTGCCACCTTTAGAGTTTGAAAGAGAGTATTCTAGTCAACATTGTCAAAAGCATTCTCTAAGTCTAGAAACGCTAGAAACGTAGGTTTGCCTTTTCTTAATCTTTCTTCTAAGATAAGTCGTAAGGTCAGTATTGCCTCACGTGTTCAAACATTTCTACGGAATTCAAACTGATCTTCCCCGAGGTCGGCTTCTACCAGTTTTTCCTTTCGTCTGTAAAGAATTCGCGTTAGTATTTTGCAGATGTGGCTTATGACACTGATAGTTCGGTAATTTTCACATCTGTCAACACCTGCTTCCTTTGGGATTATTATATTCTTCTTGAAGCCTGAGGGTATTTCACCTGTGTCATACATCTTGCTCACCAGATGGTAGAGGTTTGTCAGGACTGGCTCTCCCAAGGCCGTCATTAGTTCTAATGGAGTGTTGTCTACTCCTGGGGCCGTGTTTCGACGCTGGTCTTTCAGTACTTTGTCAAACTCTTCACGCAGTATCTTATCTCCCATTTCATCTTCATCTACATCCTCTTCCATTTCCATAATATTGTCCTCAAGTAAATCGCGCTTGTATAGACCCTCTATATACTCCTTCCACCTTTTCTGCTTTCCTTTCTTTGCTTAGAACTGGGTTTCCATCTGAGCTCTTGATATTCATACAAGTGGCTCTCTTTTCTCCAAAGGTCTCTTTAATTTTCCTGTAGGCAGTGCCTATCATGCACCTAGTGTGATAAGCTTCTACATCCTTACATTTGTCCTCTAGCCATCCCTGCTTAGCCATTTTGCACTTCCTGTCGATCTCATTTTTGAGACGTTTGTATTCCTTTTTGCCTGCTTCATTTAACGCCTTTTTATATTTTCTCCTTTCATCAATTAAATTCAATATTTCTTCTGTTACCCAAGGATTTCTACTAGCCCTCGTCTTTTTACCTACTTGATCCTCTGCTGCCTTCACTACTTCATCCCTCAGAGCTACCCATTTTCTTCTACTGTGTTTCTTTCCCCCATTCCTGTCAATTGTTCCCTTATGCTCTCCCTGAAACTCTGTATAACCTGTGGTTTAGTCAGTTTATCCAGGTCCCATCTCTTTAAATTCCTACTTTTTTGCAGTTTCATCAGTTTTAATCTACAGTTCATAACCAATAGACTGTGGGCACAGTCCACATCTGCCCCTAGAAATTACTTACAATGCAAAACCTGGTTCCTAAATCTCTGTCTCACCATTATATAATCTATCTGATACCTATTAGTATCTCCAGGATTCTTCCAGGTATACAACCTTCTTTTATGATTCTTGAACCAAGTGTTATCTGTGATTAAGTTACGTTCTGTGCAAAATTATACCAGACGATATTATCGATACCACGTATAAAAAAGACTGTGTCGTGTAAAAATGACGATAATTATTTCATTATTTCTGTAGTAATTTAATTTCTGTGTGATTTAAAACTATTATCAGAGAACTACATTCATAGACAACAACAACTATAATCTTTTTTTTTTCTTCTGTGGTAATTGTGGTTCAGTTGCTCTTCCTTTGCTAACCGATGGGCTGCTCTGACGTGAGACGTGTGAGATCTGTAAAGAGAAAGCCTGTAACTATATTGTTAATTATTATTTGAAAAATAGAGTAGCTATTGTCTATACGTGGAATTGTATATTTTTCAATTGTAATTCAATCTAATTAATGTTTTTAAGAGCTAATTTTCAGCTCCGCAATTAGGAGTGCAGCCATTAGCGCTAGTAACTTACAGCGGAATTTACTAGTAGCTGGTATAAAAAATATGAAGTATTTTTCATTGAGAATAATTTTAAATGCTGTAGAATAGAGAGAAAAAGGCTTAAAGACTTTTATCTAAATATATTAATTTGATATAGAAGGAATCGATGATAACAATAGACAAATTGGCTATCGTCTGTTTGCCGTCATCTTAGGAAAAATATCTCCGCGACAGTTTTGAATCGAGAATTTTAACAAACATAAATGTTGTTAGATACAAATGAATGGAAGTAAATGTGCACTGGTGGTTCCGAATCCACTTTAGAAGACAGAATTCAACTCAAAATGGCTCTGAGCACTATGGGACTTAACATCTGAGGTCATCAGTCCCCTAGAACTTAGAACTACTTAAACCTAACTAACCTAAGGACATCACACACATCCATGCCCGAGGCAGGATTCGAACCTGCGACCGTAACGGTCGTGCGGTTCCAGACTGTAGCGCCTAGAACCGCTCGGCCACCCCGACCTGCAGAATTCAACTCAGATTGAATCTTTAAAAATAGTGCTCATAGCACGTTACGTAATATCAATTTCTTATTGCTGATGTATGAAGCCTAATTAATTATTTCGGTAGATTTACATGAAATATTTTAATAGGAGACATACGTCAGTGTTGTGCGCGGGTATTATTTTGTGACTAAATGTTCTTTTTGCTAGAGAAAAGTGCTTAAAACTTAAGTAACATTGCGCTGTGTCATTGATGTAACTGGTACCTCTCACTTCACCGCGCCGCCAACCTCTTCTCACGTCACGGATGGCCAAGTATATCTAGCTGATGCGCTGTAACGCCACGTAAATCGCCACATCAGCGATGCAGTTTTGATGTGAGCATTCCTCTACAACTCTCCAGTACATCACATGTAGTAACTGGAATGAGTAGCGGATGTAGTTGACAGTGGCTTTTTCTCTCTCAAAAATAGTCCGTTAGGAGATATACTTTCGGTTATCCACCGAAACTAAACAGCCGTTCCGCATGTTCATCTGTGCCCCAGGAAAATGTGCTGCGGCCCTTAGTATTGATGTTTGTAAATGATTTGTCAGATAATGTTAATAGCAACGTCAGACTTTTCGCTTATGAGGCAAAATGTCAGGAATGTCGGACTTTGCACCGCGCGAAATATAGAAGCTTTGAATTCTGTGATTACAATATCTGAAAACCATAGCAGCCGTATCTATGGATATCAAACAGAACGACCACATCGGTTCACTCAAGACAAAGCGCTTTTAGGCTGCTGGGAAAATGGGAAAGTACAGTCTACTAAGGATAGTCCTCACAAAAGATTCAAGCGATTCATTTCAGAACACTGCCACCACTGTGGTACACACGACAGATACGAATAACACGGGACATAAAATAGTACAAATAAGGGAAAGACGAATGGTTACAGATATGCTGAAATCCTAATCTGCCAGACTGAAATAGTCAACAAATTTGTGAAAATCGAAGCCCAAAGTTTCGGGAACCAACGTTGGTTGAGGAATATATTTCATACCCTTACGTTTTACCTACTTCGGACTGCAAAGGCGAGATTAATTGCACTGGGTGTGGAGGTATACAAGCAGCCATTTTTCACTCGCTCGATACACGAATGAAAGATAACCAGAATTACTTACCCTCTATCATACTCTTATGAATATAAAAGTACACGAAGAAACGTAGAAGTCAGGATTGGAGGAGACAGGATAAAAGGAACAGGTCCAGGCTTATCAGCACGACCTCACGGGTTAGATGGTGACGCTGGGTTGACTTAAGTCTATCGGCGTCTCCAGTTGAGCACCAATGTGGAAGCTCTGCAGTGGCCATCTTCAATGCTGTAAGTTCCCACAGATCGTGGATGTGCAACTCTGTGCACATGGGTAGCAGCCAGTTGTCTAGATAGTCAACCTGGCTGGTTGGTCCCTAGATGAAAAGGCCCATACCATCACGCCAGGGAATTGCAGATGGTGGATGGACGAGCGCTCCATCAGAAAGCTGCTGACGCAACGGGAAACTTCGTTGAAGAAGGCACCTCCATGCCCCACCTCTACTCTGATGTCTGGGACACCCGTTTAGAGCTAACACAGTTTGTAGGGCACGTGCTTACATCCGACAGCATCGATGGAAAATGGTAGCATGCCCAAGATGACAGAGTTGCTAGCTGATGATCCTGGTTCCCTTATGAGGGCTTTGGAGGACATGAGGATTGAGGCACAGGGGTCTGCATTCGATGCTGCAGCATATGATGACACATCCATGGTGGATGTGTACTCTCGCCGGAAGGATAGAGGGTAGAAACAATCATAGCAGTGTTGTTCATATATGCCCTTGCTCTGAGCTGGCCCTTGATAGATACAAGAACACAGTGTGGGAAGATTTCCCTAGTTAACTGGGTGCCCTTGTGTGTAAGTGGTGCCTCATTATGAGGCCTTTGCTCGAAGTTAACCTCAGTGTTGGCTATGGCTCAGCGACGATGAACACAAATATCAGACATAGTGCTGAAGCTGCGATCGAACTTTGGGCACTTGATGGTGGAGACTGTGGCACAGACTGGCTGTTGTCAGATGATGATGTAACATGTCGCATGACACCTGCATCAGGAGCACCGCTACCTGGTATCTTCTTTCGTGTAGGGGTGGCTGAAACAAGGGCCAGGGAGTGGCAAGCCTAAACCAGAAAACCCCACCCTGCTAAAAGACGACCTCCAGTCCCTTCTCCACCCAACGACACAAGTATGCTAAGGGGTAGGCTGAGAGGGCCTGTACAGTACACACCAAGTAAGCTTTGGGAGTCTAGGGGTAGGAAAAACAGCTTCACATCAATGGTGCATAGCAGATGGTCCTCCACGCCGATGTTTCATACCAGTCTACATCTACATCTAAATGGTTACTCAGCGAATCACACTTAGTTCCTACTAGTGAGTTCATTAAACCACCTCCACACTGATTCTCTATTCTTCCACTCTTGAATATTGCGCGGAAAATACAAACACCTCTGTAAAGTTGTGTGGCTGAGAATGAATCCTACTCATGTTGCATTGTATTAAAATTGCGAGAAAGGGAGCATCCTACTGAAGCTTACCGTTTTGCTATGCAAATTGTCCGGCCGTAGTTACTTCGTACTACACATGAGAAGCCAGGGTGTGTCGCTAATTACCAGTATAAATATCATTTCATATCATCTCTCTCGCAAATACTTCACAGCTGTATTACTTATTCACTAGGAATTAGTTGCAGTATTTCGTGGAATAGTTATTCAACATTTGGGCATGCCCACGTTTTGTTCGTTTTTACTATTGCGTGAAGTGTTGTTACGTTACCAGTATTCTCTTTCTTTAGTGTAAGATAACGTGAGACATTATTTGTTGGTGATGAGAAATGTTTGACACCTATGAAATCTGGTTTCGGGAGACAGAGCGGATCAGGTTGTCGTTGTGGAAAGGGGCCAAAATTGCTGTTAGTTGCTCAAAACACACAAACGTTATTTTCCTATGGACACTGATTACACATGCCCTTAAAAGGATTCAAAAACAATACAGCTGAAGGCCCGAACTCAATTATTAAAATTGCTTTAAGGAATACACACGGCTGAAGGCCTTCGTTGAAAAAAAGGAAAAATATTTTACATAAAAGCTCGGCTGAACACCACATACTGAACATTGAAGAACTGGACGTTTAAGGCCTGAATAAGAAAGATTTAAAATAGAGCAAAATCTCCTTTTTTTAAATGTTTTAAACAATTCAATCTTGAAACCTTAATTTAAGTCGGCTTAAGACTTTATTTTAAAATTGAAGCAACTAAATTAATAGACGGCTGAAGGCCTGGCACAGTACTTGAGACAAAAGAAAATCACAATCTAAAAACAACAAAACAATCCTGCTAATAAGTGTTCCAAGGATCGGCCTGACGAGGTAACTCTAACATAAGTTTAGGTGAGACAGGCAGCCAAAAGTAAAATTAAATAATCGGATGGCAACTCGACCCAGGGACGGCTGAAGGACCTACCAACAACCTAATCAATCTCCTTCCGCCCGACCAACGGAACAACAACGGAAAATATCAGCGAGGACGAAGATACCAGCACCACTACGTCTTCAAAATTGGTGTTTAAATACAGCCAAGACACAATAGTCACTCAAAAATATAAACAAACTACACGCCGTGACGGACAGCATCAACACGGCGAGGAAACACACACTCGCTGCTCTGTCCCAACCGACTGACTGCCCAGTCCAGTACGCAGACAACATTAGTAACTGCTCAGTGGAAATCACAGAAGCTACACACAGTTCCACGTAAACACTTGCACCAAGAACTCCGAAAATCCTAAAATCAATCACTGTGGAACAACAAGGAGAAATCACAAGTCGACACACAGAGAGTTTCCGTAAGCGGTCGGCGACCAAATACAGGTCGTCTGATGAGGCGACCGACCGAACGACCAACCAAGGTCGTCCCCTCTCAAGTTTTCTGTGTCGTCAACGGTCGGGCGAGTCATGACTGTCCGGAGCTCCCTGCAGTTCCATCTCTACTCTCTTGATGTCCGTTCGGAACTCGGAGACCAGACGTTCCGGGCACGCTGGCTCAGATGCAACCATGCAGATGGAACTCTTGCCCATTGGGCACCCGACATCTCTGCACAAGGAAGGAACCGACCCACGTCCGGCAAGATGACCAATTGATGAGGCCCAGAAACGGGCAAAAGACCAAACACACGTCGTCCGATGAGACGGCCGACCGAACGACCAGTCTCCTTCCATCTCCAGTCTCCTTCCATCGGACAGTGCATGTGCGTCGCAAGCGGTCGGCGAGTACTGGCTGTTCGGACCTCATTGGCGCTGCGTACTGACTAAACTCCGACTGAGGACGACCCGGAAATAGTAGCGGTTGCTCCAGAGATAGTACGACAGCGCACTTATCGTTAAGCGCTGCTGCTGCCACTCAAGGGCATGCAAATTAGTGACGCAGGTAAATCGAATAAGAAACGAAGCGGCAGTACAGTAAAGAAAAGATGACAAGCAATAAACGGCATGGACACGAGCCACGCACGGCTCAACGTGCATCTTAACTATTCTTCTCTAAGTCACCGCAGATCTTAAGGTTTTGCGCGTTCTCAGCAATGTATAATTATCACTTAATATGTGGGATAAAATTGTCGATAGACGTATTCTTCCCACTGTTGCAATTTTCAGTAACGTTATAGTCGCACGTACGCACAAGACCGTGCACTGTTTTTAAAATTGTTACCGTACCGTTGAATTTGCATGAAAAATATCCCTACGCACCAGTACTGTAACACAGTGGAGCAATCCTGGGGCATATGAATGCAGCTATCGTCACAATGAAACACCAGCGTAGCTCAGGAAATGAAGCTTTCCTATTGAGTTCAAAAAGAAGAAATACCATTTTACAAGAAATGACATTAAATTTCTTTGGGCGGCAGTGGAGGAGGGAAAGAACTTTCAGTTGCCTACGAGTGCGATAGTTTGTAGCGGGATGCAAGATGAGCAGCAGCACTGTTACTAAGAGCAATATCGGCGCGCTACGTTCCTTATTTTCAAATGAGTTACCATCTTCATAAAAACCACATACTGCCTAACAAAAAGGCTGTGTGCTCAGCGCTTCCGGGAGTCAATTGACATAATGGTATCCCACAGTTGCATATTAGCTAGTAGAGAAACTATGAAGCGGAAAACGTGTGATTCTGATCAATTGCTTGTTACGTGACTGGATAACATAATAACAATACCGTGGAGAAATGGCAAACGTTATGACGGGTGTCCACGCGTGGTTGAATCATACATGATGGCGTTGCTGACACGTGAAGTGGTAAGGAAAGTATATAAGAGGAGCAGCGACGAAAGCAATCGTTGCCAGGTACTATCACCATACAACCCCTCTTCAGGCTCTTTTTGCAGTATTTTAGGAGCTGCTTTACCTGAAGAGGGTGCAACGACACATTCAGAATGAGTAGCTCCTCTCTGTTGAGAAATTCGGGTTCAGACGCTGTCGTTTCATGACCCACCGACTGCTTTGCACAAAACGCTATGGAAGCAACTGAGAATAAACAATACTATGGAGCAATATTACAAGACGTTTCCCATGCTTTTAATGCCTTGTGGCAAGAGGGCTTACTACAGAGATTTTACGTTGTCGGTGTCGCCATGTCGCACGTCCATGCGCTCTGTACCTACATGCAAGACACTCCTTACTCTTTCCAACGAGTAAATTTGTTGATTCGCCGAAACATCCGTATTGTAGACCCACAATGATCTGTGCTAGGTACTGTATTATAAGCCCTATTTTGTAGTGACACGTCTCTGATCAAGAACACATTGTATGCGAACGATAGTCGTTCCTTAGAAAAGAAGCCCTCCCATTCTGCAACGTCAAATGCACTGCGAATGGGATAAGTTTAGGTGCGTACGTCGTTTCTAATTGTCTGGCAAACCACCCACATCTTCATTCCATAGTATCAAATTCTGTCACGCTTTCACTGTTGACTTCACTTGCAAATAGAAGAATGTTAACTCAAATCTGCTTTTCTTCAGGAGCACGGTCGAGCACTGCTCCTCATACATGAGCACGAAAAGCTGCGAGTAATTGACTCAGGTGGTGGACCCTGGCTCATCAGAACAGGACTGCGCGACTACTACGCAGGTTCGAATCATGCCTCGGGCATGGATGTGTGTGATGTCCTTAGGTTAGTTAGGTTTAAGTAGTTCTACGTTCTAGGGGTCTGATGACCATAGAAGTTAAGTTCAAATGGTTCAAATGGCTCTGAGCACTATGGGACTCAACTGCTGTGGTCATCAGTCCCCTAGAACTTAGAACTACTTAAACCTAACTAACCTAAGGACATCACACACATCCATGCCCGAGGCAGGATTCGAACCTGCGACCGTAGCAGTCGCACGGTTCCGGACTGCGCGCCTAGAACCGCGAGACCACCGCGGCCGGCTTAGAAGTTAAGTCCAATGGTGCTCAGAGCCATTTCAACCATCAGAACGGGCGTCGGTGGTTACAGTGAGTCCAGCTTCATTTCCAGAAGTTTTCCAGTTTAGGACTTGCTGGTAGTTCCGTAACGGAGGATGCTGCGTAGCATTTCTGTGGGTGGCAACCTTGTGCAATATTCAACTTCCTGCCCGCAGCATATTTAACGAATAGCTGGTACCGCAAATCGTCTAGCGTCTGGGAACGGCTGACTCCTCAACTATACAATGCGATGATTTCTGCAGCTGTTACTGTTTCTTAAAGTGTAGCGAATGGTTTCTTGCACGTGCCAAGTTCTCATTTTAGATGTTCCTGTTTCTCAATAATGTTTCAAAAGTTGATATTTCTTTACCGAAAAAAGCGGATGTTGTATCACATCCACTAATGGCGAACTTGTATGATGGAGTGCAAAACTACTTGTCTCCAGCAGTTCCTCTTCCTGGATTTGGAAAAAAAAAGTTTTCAATGCCTTGTCCTAAACCAGTCATGAGTAGGAGGTCAACAACTGCCCCCACTATGATAACACTTCCAATATCGTCAGTTCTCGAAATGGCAGGTGCTACAATTATGTAATCAGTGGCTTCTTGTGCACATTCCACCTCAATGTTACACTCCCGAAATCATTTTTGAGAAGTGTGATTGAGTCCTGTTTCGTTCGTTGGCCAAAGACTTGTGCTGAGGGACTTAGTTTACCATATCTGATTCAGCTAGAACTATATAGGAGAATGTTTTCTACACCTATGATGCTCCACAGGATGCTGCCCACGCTGCAAAGTTAGACGATCATTTCCAATGTATAACGTAACACATACTCTGTTTCAACGATATAAACATGAACTGAAATAAAAACGCTCAAAAAACCTGGTATTTTTCCATTTAGCACGAACTTATTTTCTGACTAATGGAGTGTTCTTGATATCGGCTGCAGATAAACGATGTCGTAAAGAAACGTGTGAGAATGTTGTGCTCTTTTAAAAGGAAATAGACACCTGAGACGTGCTCCGGCTCCCGTTTGTGCCGTTGACAGGTTGGCGTCGTGTATTCGGACTGTGACATCTCGTTTTCTTAGTGCGTTCACTGGCGCCACTGTGTTTCCTCGCTTTGTCTGTCAGTGAGTGGTAGCAGCGGCGTTTATCGACAGCGAGTACTGTGGTACTATCTTTGGAGCGATCTCAAGTGTTTCCGGGTCGTCATGTGGCGGAGTTCAGTTGGGGGACAGAGCAGCAGTGAAGTCCGCACAGCCAGTACTCGCACGACCGCTGGCGCCATACATGCACTGCCCGACGGAAGGATGTGAACGAGAGAGTGCACGACCACGCCAAGGACCGGATTCAGCGAGTTTAAGTTGAATTGATCTTTACATTCCAGTAGTACAACCTTCACTGGTATGTGTGTCTCCGTCCGTCGAAGTGACATGGCAATAAGTGGTCAGTCGACGATTCATACTGGGACCTTTCGGTGCCTGACTTCAGCGGGAACGACCGTCGGTTGGTCATTAGGTCGATCGTCTCAGTGGACGACGTGTATTTGGTTTTCCGACTGCGTCTGGCTCCTCTGTGTTTGTGTCGACTTGTAATTCCTCCTGTTGCTCCACAGTGACTGATTTTGATATTATTTGAGTTGTTTGTCGAATTGTTTTCGGGGCGCCGTGTGCATCTTATGCGGTTTGGATGAGGTGTTTGCGTGCTGGATTAAGCAGTTGGTTAGGAAGGGCAGCAGTGAGGTCCGCACAACGCCGGTACTCGGCGCCACCGCTGCCGACACACGTGCACTGCTCGATCGAAGGATGTGGTCGGCATGGAGAACGACCACGTCGGGGACCCGATTCACCTACATCAAAATGAATGGATCGTTAAATCCGAGTAGCGAAAGCTCCACCATTGTGTGTGACTCCGTCCGACGAAGTGACCTCATACCATCAAGCTGTCAGTTGGCGGTTTTATACTCTGACGTTTCCCTTGCCTGACTTGATTGGCAACGACCGATGGTTGCTCGTTCGGTCGGTCGTCTCAGTGGACGACGTGTATCAGGTCTTTCGACTGTTTCTTTGTTGGATTGTATTGTTTTGTGGGAAGAGACCAATCAGCGAGGTCATCGGTCTCATCGGATTAGGGAAGGACGGGGAAGGAAGTCGGCCGTGACGTTTCAAAGGAACCATCCCGGCATTTGCCTCAAGCGATTTAGGAAAATCACGGAAAACCTAAATCAGGATGGCCGGACGCGGGATTGAACCGTCGTCCTCCCGAATGCGAGTCCAGTGTGCTAACCACTGCGCCACCTCGCTCAGTCGTTTCTGTGTTCTTAGCGTTCGTGTCTACGTGCATTCGTCTTGTTGCTGTACAGTGTCTGTTTTATCATTGTTTGACTTGTTTGTCGAATTGTCTTTTGCGGTTCCATGTGCATCTAGCCAGATTTTGAATAGACAGTTTGGTCTTAAACCTGTCTGCGTACTAGGATTTGGTGGAGCCAACTTGTGTAATTAGATGCTTGTTATTTGACGATGCTAACTGTTATTCTATCGTGGTATTGGTTACCGCATCTTAGGTGTATATTGCGAGTGTGTTGGTCGGCGTTTAAACTATCCCTAGTTTCTGTTGCCATCCCGTTAAGTGAGGATAAGTCTTGGCTGCCCGTCTCACCGCTTACGTAACTGTAGGGACTTTTCCAAGGTCGATTCTTGGGGCACTGTCTGTGGATCACTTCCTTCTTTATTTAATCTGATTGTGTCAATTGTTTAAAAATAATACTTTGTTTAAATTATTCCTATTGCTTCTGACCTTCAGCAGACAAATAATTTGAATTCTTGTTAAAAAAGCCTTCAGCCGTCAGGGTAGCTTATATTACAGTCAATTTTTTTAAAAATGATTGTTTTAAATAATGATTTTGGTATTTTCAACGTGTGACTGCCTTTCTCATTTGTAATTCACGCCTTGAGCCGTTAATTGTTCTGAAGTATTGTTTGTGGTCTTAAGCCGACAAATAATTTGAATTCTTTCTTAATAAAGCCTTCAGCCATCAGTGTAGTTTGTGTTACAGTCAAGTTTTTTAAAATGATTGTTTTTAAAAAGTTATTTCCTTAAAGTGTACGTGTTTACTGTGCAACCAACGGTAACTGATAGGGCCTCTTCCATACCTTTTCCTGCCTTCCCTAAGTCCCACATCCCAATGCCAAACAGACTTTTTTTTTTTTAAAAAAAAGAAAGAAACCTCAAAAGAAACAGAAATTTTCGAATTTTTTTGACTAAAGTAGGTTTACCCAACATAAATTTTGCTAGCAAAACTTGGTTTTCCAGTCTTTCCAACCATCTGAATGATGTAGAAGAACAAAATCTTCTATCTCACTTTACGCAAGAAATACGCATTTTCTCCGACAGTTTGACTGGAGTAATGTAGGAGGTGACATATTTTGTGATGGGCACTCAAAGCATATGTGGTCGGCTTATTCTGGGCAAATCTGTTTCACTTTATTAGTAGAACAGCTTCTTTCGAATCATAGTGTGACAACAGTTGTCAAAGTCAGAAATAGACGATAATCATTTAGCTCGAATTATATTACGTGCATGATTAAACTTTCATATGTAGTTACTGTTCAGGACAGAAAATTTGGTGATAATACTAAACAAAATGTCAAATGCTAATAGTACTCGCTCATAAATAAAACATTTTCCATATCGGTGATATTAATGATCAGATCATGGGTCGCCAATGCCTGATAGGTCAGACTGTGCTCCATAGTTACCCGAAATTTAGTATGTGGTCGCCAGGAAGTCGAGAATGACAGGAACAAATATCTCCAAGCTGACAATGTGTGATACAGTAGAAGAAATGCCAGATTCTTGACAACCATTACTAGATTGACGTTTCAATATGCAGTTATATCTACAGTTGTAATCACTCATTTTGTTCCTAGACTCGAATGTTTTGTACTCTCAGCTTATCCTCAACCATTTCGTAGTGTCCTCTGTCGTTTACTGTCTCGTGGTTCAATTTCTGGTTTAATCTGTCTCTCGTCACATTTTTTCTTTTGTTTTCCGGCCTGCCTTCATAGTTCCCACCACAAATCTGTGTTAATCGCTTGGGACACCTTAGTTTTCTGAACGTGTGTCTCACTGGGAGATGCGAAAATTATTAATATAATGCGATTTGTAATAAATATTTCTTACAGATAAATCGGAAAATAAGTTTTGAAAACTTTATTCAGTTTACCAAAAACCACTCCCTGTTATATTTTTATTCTTCGGTTTACTGGTAGTTCTTTTGGTGTCCCTCATGAAGTTGCTCTCAAATGCACTAAATGCAAAAACGCAGATGGCTCCATGTCTTTATTCTTAATCTTGTCATTTTTCCAATTTGATTATGTCAGTGTTACTGTAATTTATTTTCAGATGTACTTGCTATTTAAAGTTCTGGCTTCCGTTCTTGTAGATTGTCACACCTAACTCAAGCAATACAACGTCAGAAAGAATAGTATGATGGTTCTGTTACGTCTAGGTAACTTACTTTCTGTTACATTTCCCAGTTAACTGCAATCTTAAACTAGGTCTCATCGGTTTTGATGTTATGGAATGAGCTTGTTTCACTTTTCTCTTGAGTTTCTTTTTACCCTGATGAAGGATATCTGAAGCAGTAGTATTTGTGTATATATCCTTCAGTATAAAAACATAGAATTAATGGATGTCTAACTTCTCATGAGTTGCTATTTTATAATAATTTCGGAATTGAGCGGAAAGTTTCCTCTAAATGAATGTATTATTGCACTACTGAACCACTTTCCTTGTCGGCTCAAATCCACGTCAGAGATACCAGCATGCACCTCTACAGGCTAACACAAGAAGCATCAGAGATCGGAGTCGACAGAAATCTTTATGCAGGATGTGCCTATGCACCTAGAATTACCGCTGGGCTACACAGTGGCGTAAGTTACCTCTCAGTAAAACCTCGACGCCACAGCAAGGGGAGTAACACCGTTGAGACACTGAAAATACGGTAGCTAGACTGTAATACTGATGACGCGATTGCCACACGACCAGAACTCGTACTGTGATGTATATTTTGACTAACGTGATGCAGAACGATGGCCTGTAAAACAGGAAAGTGACGAGCCATTCGTTTCAGGTATGCACTGTCTGTCTTCGCCTGCAGCGAGGCACAAGAGGTACTCCACGCCAGCCATCGAGCTGAATTGGATTCCAGGTGATCCTGAGTTGGTGCTTTGTAACTTGTAGGCCAATGTCTATCAACTGCAGAATGCATACTGGGAGGTCGATGGTTCCTACTTGCACCTGAGTAGGCACCGAGCAGTTGCTTGCCTTTGGAGGCACACTGCGCTACTGCTGCCTTATCTCCTTGCGGGCACACTCCATCACTACAGGCAACTGTCGCTGCTGCCTACGCTGGGGTCATTGGTTCATCACTATGCGCTCGAGTAGTGTTTTCTGCAGTGAGTCACATCTGCGCCGACTTCTGCAAGGGCCGACTTAGTTGCCTCCGGTCCCGGCCAAGGCTGTGGCAATGTGCTTCTTTGCCCGTGTAACTGCCCTGTTTAAATTTCTTACAAGCTTAGTCAGCCGGTGCCGTAGTTTTGAAATGAAAATTATTATGAATGTCGCTTAGTAAGTATTTCCCGTGAAGCGCCGTTGCGACACAGGCAAACGTTAATTGTGGAAACTAAGCCACTGAATATAATATGTAACGTTATTCAAAATGGTTCAAATGGCTCAGAGCACTATGCGACTTAACATCTGAGGTCATCAGTCCCCTGGAACTACTTAAACCTAAGTAACCTGAGGACATCACACACATCCATGCCCGAGGCAGGATTCGAACCTGAGACCGTAGCTACCGCGCGGTTGTGAACTGAAGCGCCTAGAACCACTCAGCCACAGCGGCCGGCAAGTAACGTTATTAAAGAATACATCCGACTGACCACACAAAATAAGAGATTACGTACATTCGTGAGTGAGTGGTTCAAAATAAGAATTAATACCGAAAAGGAACTGGGTCGTAAGTATACTTACGTCGGAACATACTCAGTTGTATACGAACGTACAATCGGGATAGAGGCACGTACGTTCTAAGTGCTATCATTCCCCGTGGCCTGGGTAAAAAGACTTGTGGTTAGCCGGCCGGATGGCCGAGCGGTTCTAGGCGCTACAGTCTGGAACCGCGAGACCGCTACGATCGCAGGCTCGAATCCTGCCTCGGGCATGGATGTGTGTGTTGTCCTTAGGTTAGTTAGGTTTAAGTAGTTCTAATTTCTAGGGGACTGATGACCTCAGCAGTTAAGTCCCATAGTGCTCAGAGCCATTTGAACGTGTGGTTAAAATGCATTTATTCATCTGAGAAAGAAAATAATCGGACTTCCTAATTAAATGAAAAAGACTGCACGTTCTGAATGTCGCGGCACATATGACCTAAATATTGAAACTGACATTGGCGGTCACGAAGGGAAAGAGATTAAAACATTCACGTACCTCTATTGTTGAGCAGCGGCGTCGAAAAAGTCGTCGCCTCCAACTAAATTCTCCATACAAAATGAAAATAATAATCCTCCGGAGGTACAGGAGCTGGGATCCATGGTATCGTAAGTGAGGAAGTCGTTCTGTTCCATAAGCAGCTTTCATTATTTAGCACAATTTCACTACAAATCACACAGCGCCTTGCCTGTACATCCTCTCACCAGGACATGAGAACATCGAAAGGTAACTGTTACTGAAACTAATAAACGAAGAGCGTAAAACTTCTTTTGTTCGTCAGTGTTAAATACACTTAATCTTTGGTATGAGAGTCGAATAATTATCTACACATTTACCAATACGAAAAAAATTAAGTTCCTTAATACCTGTCAGAGTGCTGTCAGCGTCACGGCCTCACTGCAGCCTGCTTACTCTTCGGGTCACAACAATACACAATAACTAATTTTAAAATTTTCACAGGATTCACTTCTGAACTACTGGGACACAGAATTCTGACCCACTCATTTCATGAGATCAATCTGGGAGCATTTTCACATTTCTTCTACCACATCTTGAAATTTCCATGAACTCGTAATGCCTGGAAGAAGTTATAATACTAAATTACGAGCGCAATTGGGTCTAAAATTTAATAAATATGTGTGCAAAGTACACACCGTCTAGTGGTTTCATTTCGAAGACACTCATAACAGCAGTAGTAAAAATTCAAATTTAAGTTACAAACAACTTAAGGTATACATGTTTTCACTGTCACTGATCTCAGTATGATCACTATAAAATAAATCATATGTCACCACCTCCTACAATCACTTGGCACAATGTCGGCGCTGGCTGTTGCCTTGAATACTGTGAGCGAGTGCTACAATGCACTACTTTCGTAGAAGTACGTCAGTGTACCACTAGTCACTTCTGAGCTATAATTTCGTCCGTGGTTTCATACAAAAGGCACGGGTACTTCAAAAAAATTTATGAAATTTTAGTTTGAGACAGAAACCACTGGTACTCGTAGGGATAAGCCGTTGTCGTACTGGACGAGGCAGCTACCGTTGATGTGGATGGCAAATCCAACGTCCCAAGACAGCGCCATCGTCACACATGAAGAGCCGGTTAATACAATTTTGCGCTCTCAGCCCTCTAGCGGCAGCTGTCGGCTTTATTTTGCTCGCAGACCACACAGACCATGCAAAATTTCTACGTTAGTTCTGTTAAAACGTAAATTCCCTCCCTCGCCCAAATGCTAGTCGTGTTCTGTCTGTAGCATCATAAGTACAAACTTCAATATTCGTGAACCTGTAATAATACATGTCTTCTCAATAACGACATTAGCTTATAAAACTTCACAAAATCGCACTCGCAGGCAGAGTCGTGCTTATATTAATAGAACGTCACATAGTACACGAAATATTTTTATTAATTTGATAAAGTCCCACAACCTTTAAAAAGACGCGAATGCGAAAAAAACTGGGCACGGTGGGACGCAAACCCACTACCCACTCTTCCGTAACACGGTATCCTTACGAGCTACGCTACGCTGCTGTTCGGCAATGAGCGCCTGTGTATTCTATGTTAAGATCGCCTTTATAGCCGATATGTTGTTAACGGACATTTAACTGTAACAATTGCTACCAAGAATGTCACGTTGTTCATGAATATTCTCTGTGTTGCTGCCGTAAAACGGCGTACTTCCCTAACATGCGAGTTATAACACGAAAATAAATACGAACATTCTTTAACCACATATATCTCCATCAGGTTACCTTCCATTCAGAAGGCTGTTGGACGCAGTGATCGTTATATTGCGTATTCAATGAACTGTGTATGAAGCCCGACCAACAGACATTACATGCATTGATCAAACATGATAGTTCATTGAGATTGGCTAGTTTCTAGCTGAAATTTAGATCTGCCAATAAAAAGTCTCAAAAGGACGACTAATAGCTGAAATCTATTATTTACAAGTCACTTATATCTCGTTATCAGTCATTTAATTACAACAAATCGTACCTATAACGAAACTTTCTCGAGAGATTCAATGGTGTTGCTCATCAACTGCGTGTATTCACAGTGTGTAAGTTATAACTTAAAACCCAAAAAATATGAGTTTTAAGTGAATACCACAAATGCAGTATGGCAAGAACTAATTTTGTGTTTCACTTGACAAAATGGCTTCAACGTGGAGTAGCAGCAAGTGACGTCACAACATTCGTAGAGCGCCATTTCAACGTTACGTAACTTACGCTGCGTGGTAATTAATCCAATGGTGAGAGCTGGTCATGTGATCGAGTGCATTCAGAGCCCTTTTCAGCGTTGGCGTCCGATCCCCGCCGATCAAAGCAACAGCACAACTGCTGTACCTGACGGAATAAACAGACGAACGTCTCTTCCACTTGTCTGATTTAGATGCGAACATCCATCTGGATCCATGAACTCGCCACCCGGTAAACAACTGACGCCAACACCGAAACCTGTGATAGGATGGTGAATTAAAACAGCCATCCCAAGTCCCACTACAGTATCCTTAGGCAAATATACGTTTGGTAGAGAGTTCCATAAAGCTCAAACGTATGTGGAAGAAGTCATATTTGAGAACTGCTGAGAGCTCTCGATAAATTATTGCACATCGGTTTTGATCGTTTGATAATTTTCAGGTTTCATGAAAGTGTTTATACAGGCCTACATGTTAACACCACAATATGATTATTTCATTACAGGATGTCCTAAACATTTATGATACCTGAAGCTCACCAGACGATCAAAGTAATATGTCACACGAACTGTTCCATTCTATAATTTCGTTTATGACTTCACATATTTGTCCATGATTTGTATTCGTGAATTGAAACATCAGTTTTAAATGAAACTTTTGCCCTATTTTGGAAAAGCTTCAAATTCCCACTTGGTCCTACAGCGGTAGGAAAGAAACGGCTGAAGTAAGAGAACATCTCGATGTCTATAGTAGTCACGTGACGATTTCCCATAACCACATTATGATTCATGACATATGGTAGGTTGCATTATGACCCTATAACGAAGGATGTCAGAGTAACACAGCAGTACCATTAAAGATTTTGTTTCTGTTGCTAAGGAATGCGACATTTATTTGTTATATATCTGTAGTTTCAATACTGTATAAAAGTTATAAACTTGACATGATAAATGAGTTTTTTTTGTAAGTGTGTATCGTTATCTGAAACAACTAACACCAATAGTGTTAACATATGTACGGAATACACGCTAGCACTGTCAGGGACGTTGTATAATTAGGTCTGCACTGAAGGCGTCAGAATGATTGAAAGAAACATTTTGGAGTGCAAACGGCCTCTGAAAACTGCTGTAGTGGGCGTTTAGAAGACCTCCTGTGACTGCGACTGTCAAATGACGTTGGTGCATGTGTGGCTTTGGGGCAGAGAATTTCTTGTGATTGTGACAGGCACACGGCCAAAGGTCTAATGTCGGTGACTTATAACGCTACTACAAGACGATTAAAAGGATAAATACTCGTTGACCACCGCAAGTGTAAGAAACATTTGTATCTGGAGACGAGACTTCACGATTTTAATTGTTGGCACCGGGGTACCACTTTGCGTCTCGAGTGTGTAAAAATATAAGATCAAACCGCTTCATATATTTAGGTATCTAACAGACCCACCAGTGTTTTTAGTCTAACTATACAAACTTTTTGTGTGAGCAATTATAACTTCATTGTCATTATACTAAGTACTTATGTGGAACAGGATACATGCTCTATTGTCTTATGTTCTGAGGGTCATACAGTAAAAGGAAAATTTCGTGAATATTAAGAACAATAACATCGTCAGAAAGTAAAACTAAATTCAACCTTAAGTTAGATGTTCATGGTGTTGCTAATTAATTAAAGATATCAGTGTTTGAACTAGAACTACAACGACTCAATTTAGGAGTTAACATTCATAAGAACTGTTGAAACCATTCATTACAGCAGTTAATTGAAAATTTTGATTCTTTATCTTCAATTTATTTTCTGTACTTACAGAAACTATATGTATCGATGCCTTGGCTATTTATTCCAGGGTTGCCATACGAGTTTTCTGTTGCCATGAGGTTTTGTGTGTTTCGATGACCTAGAATACTTTAAAAGTATTGTGCTCACTACATCAACCAGGTCGCGAGAACGGGCACTGCAGTGAACCAATAACTTCGTCAACGTTTTTCCAGACGAAATATCATATACATGAATTTAACCTATTCTCTGGAACTGGTTAACGATCAAGCGAAAAACTGTTGCGAGTGCAATTTTAAATATTTGGAAAAGACTACGTATAAAATTTCGTAAGAGTAAAAATTATTATGCTATATCATTATTACAACTAAAACTCAGGTGAGATGTTCAGGGTAGGAAAGGATCAAACATCAACACTTGAAAGGGACACCTATCAGATAGTTCGTTCTTTGGCCAAATTAACATTTATTTAAAGAAAACATGCTTATCAATTAAATTCCACATCAATAACATGAAAACCATCAGAATTATAGTGACATAGAAAGTGAAAAACTACTGAAATTTACCAATATAAGGAAAAGAAAACAGTATTCAATGAACACAAAGCATCTGAATTTATAACAGTAAGAATAAAATTTGAATCGTAGTTTACATAAGTTCATGAGTTAATCCCGCCAAACACTGGCGGCAGTCGCTCAATACAGGTATAGCTCAAAGGAACAAGAAAACTAGTCAACTTCTGGTAGGTATGATAGACGTGGCGGCGAAGCGCTCCCGCGTGAATAACTCAGACCTCCGGCGTTGGGCAATATGCCGCCAGGGTAGCGGTCCAGAAGTCACGGCTTCAAACACCAAGATAGACTCTCGTGTTTCAGAACAACTGTGAACATAAATAACACGCGAGGCAGCATCCTCCAACAATAACAGAGTATGTACTAACAAATGACGAGACTCACTTTAGCAAGATAAATACAACTCGTAACCTCAGATAAAACAAGAGTTAAAAAGCGAAACAAATAACATATATGCCATCACAAGGCTTCTTAATCAGATCAGGGGAACCTCGCTAAGACTGACAGAGAATTAGAATGGATCTTGTCGAACGCAATAAATACATACGCCCTGTCTAGGTAAGATGATAAGCGAGTACATGTAACTGACAAGGTGCAGGAACGAACATAGCAGTTGCAGTTAAACCCTCTGAGATATGAGTAAATAGTTGTTAAACGTCTGAAGGAACACTAACTAAGGTGAGCTTGAGAAAAGAAAATTTCACTCAGTAGTAGCCCTACGTAATTCAATTATGACTAAAACATCAACGTACGTTAGAATAAATATTGTTGTTGCTGTGGTCTTCAGAGAATGGTCTGGTGCAGCTCTCCATGCTACTCTATCCTGTGCAAGCTGCTTCATCTCCCAGTACCTACTGCAACCAACAGCCTTCTGAATCTGCTTAGTGTATTCATCTCTTGGTCTCCCTCGATGTATCAGATACTGGGTACGAATTTGAAATCTAATTGTGATTTATTAAAGTGTATTTATTATTAGGACTGTGATTTAGTAAAGTATATTTATCTATTAGAATAAATACTCTTTACTAAATCACAATTAGATTTCAAATTCACACCCAGTACTTGATACAGTACCATGATATTGCCACTCACCGGTTTCACCACTTGAATTCGTAACATCATACCCCAAGCGGGTGCACACAAACGGTTTACCAATTAACAGGATTACGAGGCTTGAAAGAAGACGAACTAATAAACATGGCCACTCTCAAGCCGAGGCACACAGCAGAACAAACAAATATATGTTATTTACTGGACAAGGCTATAATATTGCGCCAATTTTCCTTTAAACAATAAAACAGAGGGCCAGAATATCAATGGCATTTTGTTACGGTGCACTCTCTCCTCAGTCAATCACCTTTTTACTCCTTTTCAGATAACAGAAGGAGGCCCCCCGTCACTAGAGCTCCAGAGAACGAACTTCGTCACCTCCTTTAGCGGCTGCCCAACATTCGACAAGTCTCTCGGGGATCCGACAACGTGCATGCGTTGTCAAACCCAAATGGGCCCAACCAAAACACGCCACCAGGCACTGCTGCTCCTGCTCTCCTCCTTCCATCAAGTGCCGTTCGCAACTCATTGCCTCCATGTCGAGCCTCCACACCTCAACCATGAAAACCAAAGATAGGCCACAAGGGACGTGACTATCGACAACGGTGCCAGAGGTAGTTAGGCCGGCAAACCGAACCTCCACACCTTAACCATGAAAACCAAAGATAGGTCACAAGGGCAGTGACTATCGATACCGGCGCTAGAGGTAGTTATGTGAAAAAACTGAGCCTCCACACCTCAACCATGAAAACCAAAGGTAGGTCACAAGGGACCTGACTATCGATACTGGTGCCACAGGTAGTTAGGCCAGCAAACCGAGCCTCCACACCTCAACCATGAAAACCAAAGAGAAGTCTCAAGGGAGGTGACTATCGATACCAGCGCTAGAGATAGTTAGGCCAGCAAACCGAGCCGCCACGGCTCAACCACGTCGAGCACTATTGTGATCCCTTCAGTTCTGAATTTGTTTATCATTATTTTAAGGAACTCTGGAGTTTTGAGTACAAACATTGAGTTAACCAAATGTTATTTGATCTACATCTACATCTACATTTATACTCCGCAAGCCACCCAACGGTGTGTGGCGGAGGGCACTTTACGTGCCACTGTCATTACCTCCATTTCCTGTTCCAGTCGCGTATGGTTAGCGGGAAGAACGACTGTCTGAAAGCCTCCGTGCGCGTTCTAATCTCTCTAATTTTACATTCGTGATCTCCTTGGGAGGTATAAGTAGGGGGAAGCAATATATTCGATACCTCATCCAGAAACGCACCCTCTCGAAACCTGGCGAGCAAGCTACACCGCGATGCAGAGCGACTCTCTCGCAGAGTCTGCCACTTGAGTTTATTAAACATCTCCGTAACGCTATCACGGTTACCAAATAACCCTGTGACGAAACGCGCCGCTCTTCTTTGGATCTTCTCTACCTCCTCCGTCAACCCGATCTGGTACGGATCCCACACTGATGAGCAATACTCAAGTATAGGTCGAACGAGTGTTTTGTAAGCCACCTCCTTTGTTGATGGACTACATTTTCTAAGCACTCTCCCAATGAATCTCAACCTGGTACCCGCCTTACCAACAATTAATTTTATATGATCATTCCACTACAAATCGTTCAGCACGCATACTCCCAGATATTTTACAGAAGTAACTGCTACCAGTGTTTGTTCCGCTATCATATAATCATACAATAACGGATCCTTCTTTCTATGTATTCGCAATACATTACATTTGTCTATGTTAAGGGACAGTTGCCACTTCCTGCACCAAGTGCCTATCCGCTGCAGATCTTCCTGCATTTCACTACAATTTTCTAATGTTGCAACTTCTCTGTATACTACAGCATCATCCGCGAAAAGCCGCATGGAACTTCCGACACTATCTACTAGGTCATTTATATATATTGTGAAAAGCAATGGTCCTATAACACTCCCCTGTGGCACGCCAGAGGTTACTTTAACGTCTGTAGACGTCTCTCCATTGATAACAACATGCTGTGTTCTGTTTGCTAAAAACTCTTCAATCCAGCCACACAGCTGGTCTGATATTCCGTAGGCTCTTACTTTGTTTATCAGACGACAGTGCGGAACTGTATCGAACGCCTTCCGGAAATCAAGAAAAATAGCATCTACCTGGGAGCCTGTATCTAATATTTTCTGGGTCTCATGAACAAATAAAGCGAGTTGGGTCTCACACGATCGCTGTTTCTGGAATCCATGATGATTCCTACATAGTAGATTCTGGGTTTCCAAAAACGAGATGATACTCGAGCAAACAACATGTTCTAAAATTCTACAACGACGTCAGAGATATAGGTCTATAGGTTTGCGCATCTGCTCGACGACCCTTCTTGAAGATTGGGACTACTTGTGCTCTTTTCCAATCATTTGGAACCCTCCGTTCCTCTAGAGACTTGCGGTACACGGCTGTTAGAAGGGGGGCAAGTTCTTTCGCGTACTCTGTGTAGAATCGAATTGGTATCCCGTCAGGTCCAGTGGACTTTCCTCTGTTGAGTGATTCCAGTTGCTTTTCTATTCCTTGGACACTTATTTCGATGTCAGCCATTTTTTCGTTTGTGCATTTAGAGAAGGAACTGCAGTGCGGTCTTCCTCTGTGAAACAGCTTTGGAAAAGTAGTATTTCAGCTTTACGCGTGTCATCCTCTGTTTCAATGCCATCATCATCCCGGAGTGTCTGGATATGCTGTTTCGAGCCACTTACTGATTTAACGTAAGACTAGGATTTTCTGTCAAGTCGGTACATAGAATTTTACTTTCGAATTCACCGAACGCTTCACGCATAGCCCTCCTTACGCTAACTTTGACATCATTTAGCTTCTGTTTGTCTGAGGGGTTTTGGCTGCGTTTAAGCTTGGAGTGAAGCTCTCTTTGCTTTCGCAGTACTTTCCTAACTTTGTTGTTGTACCACGGTGGGTTTTTCCCGTCCCTCACAGCTTTACTCGGCACGTACCTGTCTAAAACGCATTTTACGATTACCTTGAACTTTTTCCATAAACACTCAACATTGCCAGAGTCGGAACAGAAATTTTCGTTTTGATCTGTTAGGTAGTCTGAAATCTGCCTTCTATTACTCTTGCTAAACAGATAAACCTTCCTTCCTTTTTTTATATTCCTATTAACTTCCATATTCAGGGATGCTGCAACGGCCTTATGATCACTGATTCCCTGTTCTGCATATACAGAGTCGAAAAGTTCGGGTCTGTTTGTTATCAGTAGGTCCAAGATGTTATCTCCACGAGTCGGTTCTCTATTTAATTGCTCGAGGTAATTTTCGGATAGTGCACTCAGTATAATGTCACTCGATGCTCTGTCCCTACCACCCGTCCTAAACATCTGAGTGTCCCAGTCTATATCTGGTAAATTGAAATCTCCACCTAAGACTATAACATGCTGAGAAAATTTATGTGAAATATATTCCAAATTTTCTCTCAGTTGTTCTGCCACTAATGCTGCTGAGTCGGGAGGTCGGTAAAAGGAGCCAATTATTAACCTAGCTCGGTTGTTGAGTGTAACCTCCACCCATAATAATTCACAGGAACTATCCACTTCTACTTCACTACAGGATAAACTACTACTAACAGCGACGAACACTCCACCGCCGGTTGCATGCAATCTATCCTTTCTAAACACCGTGTGTACCTTTGTAAAAATTTCGGCAGAATTTATCTCTGGCTTCAGCCAGCTTTCTGTACCTGTAACGATTTCAGCTTCGGTGCTTTCTATCAGCGCTTGAAGTTACGGTACTTTACCAACGCAGCTTCGACAGTTGACAATTACAATACGATTGCTGCTTGGTCCCCGCATGTCCTGACTTTGCCCCGCACCCGTTGAGGCGTTTGCCCTTTCTGTACTTGCCCAAGGCTATCTAACCTAAAAAACCGCCCAGCCCACGCCACACAACCCCTGCTCCCCGTGCAGCCGTTTGTTGCGTGTAGTGGACTCCCGACCTATCCAGCGGAACCCGAAACCCCACCACCCTATGGCGCAAGTCGAGGAATCTGCAGCCCACATGGTCGCAGAACCGTCTCAGCCTCTGATTCAGACCCTCCACTCGGCTCTGTACCAAAGGTCCGCAGTCAGTCCTGTCGACGATGCTGCAGATGGTGAGCTCTGCTTTCATCCCGCTAGCGAGACTGGCAGTCTTCACCAAATCAGATAGTTGCCGGAAGCCAGAGAGGATTTCCTCCGGTCCATAGCGACACACATCAATGGTGCCGACATGAGCGACCACCTGCAGATGGGTGCACCCTGTACCCTTCATGGCATCCGGAAGGACCCTTTCCACATCTGGAATGACTCCCCCCGGTATGCACACGGAGTGCACATTGGTTTTCTTCCCCTCTCTTGCTGCTATTTCCCTAAGGGGCCCCATTACGCGCCTGACGTTGGAGCTCCCAACTAGCAGTAAGCCCACCCTCTGCGACCGCCCGGATCTTGCAGACTGAGGGGCAACCTCTGGAACAGGACAAGCAGCCATGTCAGGCCGAAGGTCAGTATCAGCCTGAGACAGAGCCTGAAACCGCTTCGTCAGACAAACTGGAGAGGCCTTCCGTTCAGCCCTCCGGAATGTCTTTCGCCCCCTGCCACACCTTGAGACTACCTCCCACTGTACCACAGGTGAGGGATCAGCCTCAATGTGGGCAGTATCCCGGGCAACCACAGTCGTAGTCCTTTTCGTGGGATGCGTGGGACGAGCTGGCCGTCCCCTACAAACCCCATCCGGACCCCCACAGTGATGCCCATTGGCAACAGCCTCAAGCTGTGTGACCGAAGCCAACACTGCCTGAAGCTGGGAGCGAAGGGATGCCAACTCAGCCTGCATCCGAACACAGCAGTTGCAGTCCCTATCCATGCTAAAAACTGTTGTGCAAAGAACGTCTGAACTAATCTACAGAGAGCGCAAACAAATCGACAAAATTTAAGCGGTTATTAAAATAGAAGGTTGCCTAGTAAATGCAGTAATGCTGCTACTTGCGCACTGCTGACACACTGCCCGGCGGCGGAAGGAGACTACGCGATTTTACGCTATTCAGGTACTAAAACGCGATGCTACAACTCTCAAATACTATAATACGCCCGAAATTTATGAATTATACAATGCAAGTACCAAAAACACGCAAAGAAATTAAGAATTAAACTATGTAACAAATGAGTGAGCTAGGAGTATACGACTTGCTGCTGCAGCTGCTTATCCAACGGCGGCAGGGAG
The DNA here is from genome assembly GCF_023898315.1 of Schistocerca nitens. NCBI lineage: Eukaryota > Metazoa > Arthropoda > Insecta > Orthoptera > Acrididae > Schistocerca > Schistocerca nitens. Next base: position 360,763,698 of record NC_064615.1, on the reverse strand, counting down.
CACACTGATCCGTCGAGTGAGAAATTTTATGCCTGACTACATAGAGACCGACGTCATCAGCACACGGGCTACTGACTGTTACGTGAAGAAGTCTGATTACATCCGACTGTTTTCAAAAACAAATTGTCCAATTTGAGAGTGTGACCAGATTAATTCATTCCATGAGTACAATTTAAGTGATATGTGAATTTTTTGTGAATAGGTAACCATTCTAAATTGTTCTTTGTAATTACGTATCTTTCACTTAGTTTCCTTTAAGAAAGTGAATTCAGTTGCGAAACTGGCGATTTGTAGCACACGGCCCCACAACTTTTCTGTCTGTTTACTTGGGAATACACGACTTTCCAAGACACTAGGGTCCTTATAGCTATTACCGCAGAGCGGTAACGTTGCACGGTAACAACGAAGGAAAATTTGAAGACGTATATGCTTTGGCATGAAGTGAGCAATACACGTACATCGTTGCCTGTATTTTATTGTCGACAATGTACGAAGTGCTGCCACCTCCGGAACGGTTTCGGTAAAAGCCTTTGCAGATGCTGGCTTCACTCGACAGTCAGCAACATGTCGTTTCCCTGTGCAAAAGAGTAATGGAATGCTCGTGTCAGAGGTAATACTGTGGGAGAGGAAGGCGACACGTAGTGTGCAGTGGACGGCGGGCGGGGTGTCAGTTGAGGGAAGGCGTCGAGGGAGCGCCTGCGCTTCCAGGTCACAGCAGGCAGGCGGGCGGCGGCCGAGACGAGGCAACGTGACGCCGTCGGGACGCGGATGTGTGTCCGCGACGTGTGAAACGGGACGCGGGGGCGGAGAAGGGGTGGGGCTGGACTCTTGAGTGTAGCTGGCCGCAGCACCTCGTTACCCGGCGTCCTGCCCTGCCGCCGGCACAGCCCTGCCAGGCCACAACTGTCGCATCTCTGAGAGCAGGCGTGGCTGATGTGCACACCGTGTCCTGGTGTCAATGGAACGGCGGCCACTAATAGACTGTAGCAGACCCAGCAGCGTGGACTGAGGCAATGTTTAAGTCGCAACGGGATCCACAAACATGATGAGTTCTTTTTTAACGACAATAAACTGCTCCCAGGTGTCGTAACTTGAATCATATTAGCCTTTTCATTTGTCTTTTTCAGAACTACACACCTTCTGCTGTGCATTGATATTAAAGTTTCTGAGATATATACAATTGTGTAGTTGTTTTTGTTGTTGTTGTTGTGGTCTTCAGTCCAGAGACTGGTTTTAATGCAGCTCTCCATACTACTCTATACTGTGCAAGCTTCTTCATCTCCCAGTACCTACTGCAACCTACATCTTTCTGAATCTGTTTAGTGTATTCATCTCTTGGTCGCCCTCAACGCTTTTTACCCACCGTACTGCCCTCCAATACTAAACTGCTGATCCCTCGATGCCTCAGAATATGTCCTACCAACCGATCCCTTCTTCTAGTCAAGTTGTGCCACAAATTTCTCTTCTCACCAATCCTATTCAATACCTCCTCATTAGTTACATGATCTACCCATCTAATCTTCAGCATTATTCTGTAGCACCACATTTCGAAAGCTTCTATTCTCTTCTTGTCTAAACTATTTATCGTCCACGTTTCACTTCCATACATGGCAACACTCCATACAAATACTTTCAGAAACGACTTCCAGACACTTAAATGTATACTCGACGTTAGTAAATTTCTCTTCATAAACGCCTTCCTTGCCATTGCCAGTCTACAATTTATATGCTCTCTCCTCTGACCATCATCAGTTATTTTGCTCCCCAAATAGCAAAACTCATTTACTGCTTTTAGCGTCTCATTTCCTAATCTATTTCCCGCAGCATCGCCCGATTTAATTCCACTACATTCCATTACCCTAGTTTTGCTTTTGTTGATGTTCGTCTTATGTCCTCCTTTCAAGACACTATCCATTCCGTTCAGCTGCTCTTCCAGTTCCTTTGCTGTCTATGACAGAATTACAGTGTCATCGGCGAAACTCTAAGTTTTAATTTCTTATCCATGGATGTTAATTCCTACTCAGAATTTTTGTTCTGTTTCCTTTAATGCTTGCTCAATATACATATTTAATAACATCAGGGATAGGCTACAACCCTGTCTCACTCCATTCCCGAACACTGCTTCCCTTCCATGCCCCTCGAGTCTTATAACTGCCATCTGGTTTCTATACAAATTGTAAATAGCCTTTCGCTACCTGTATTTTACCCCTGCCACCTTTAGAATTTGAAAGAGAATATTCCAGTCAACATTGTCAAAAGCTTTCTCTAAGTCTACAAATGCTAGAAACATAGGTTTGCCTTTCCTTAATCTTTCTTCTAAGATAAATCGTAGGGTCAGTATTGCCTCACGTGTTCCAGCATTTCTACGGAATCCAAACCGATCTTCCCCGAGGTCGGCTTCTACCGGTTTTTCCATTCGTCTGTAAAGAATTCGCGTCAGTATTTTGCTGCCGTGGATTAATAAACTGATAGTTCGTTAATTTTCATATCTGTCAACACCTACTTTCTTTGGGATTGGAGTTATTATATTCTTCTTGAAGTCTGAGGTTATTTCGCCTGTCTCATACATCTTGCTCAGCAGATGGTAGAGTTTTTTTCAGGGCTGGCAATTCCATGGCTATCAGTAGTTCTAACGGAATGTTGTCTACTCCCGTGGCCTTGTTTCGACTTAGGTCTTTCAGTGCTCTGTCAAACTCTTCACGCAGTATCATATCTCCCATTTTATCTTCTTATATCTCCTCTTCCATTTCCATAAAATACTATTGTAACATCGTAAATTTTATATCTATACCTGTTACAAAATTAGGTATTGTGCATTAATAAACTTTTTGATTTTTTTCTTTATTTACCATGCATACCTATAATACTGCATACATGAAAATGCATAGCTACGTGTTTAAACCCACTGAGATACATGATACTCTGCGTAGGTACTTAATGACTTTATATACACTCCTGGAAATTGAAATAAGAACACCGTGAATTCATTGTCCCAGGAAGGGGAAACTTTATTGACACATTCCTGGGGTCAGATACATCACATGATCACACTGACAGAACCACAGGCACATAGACACAGGCAACAGAGCATGCACAATGTCGGCACTAGTACAGTGTATATCCACCTTTCGCAGCAATGCAGGCTGCTATTCTCCCATGGAGACTGTTGTGTCTATTTCATACAGCCGAGACACAATGAGGTAGCTAGGTGCACGCTAAACTAACGCAGACGGGCTTGAAGTACTGGAACAGGAGACTTATTAATGCTCTAAAGAAAAGTACGTAGTTGTATAATACTTAACTTTATTCTCTTGTTGGAATACATCTCTCTTGAATATTAGGAAGCTATAAGCACTGATACAAATGGCGCCTTGCTAGGTAGTAGCTATGGACTAAGCTGAAGGCTATTCTATCTGTCTCTCGGCAAATGAGAGGAAAGCTTCGTACGTCTGGTCGCAAGCTATGTCTTCCGTACAACTGGGGCGAGGTCTAGTCCGTGTCTTCTGACCTGCCATGTGGTGGCGCTAGGTTTGCGATTACACAGTGGCGACACGCGGGTCCGACATGTACTACAGGACCGCGGCCGATTTAAGTTACCACCTAGCAAGTGTGGTGTCTAGCGGTGACACCACAGAGACGATCGTAGAGATGCTGGATGTAGTCCTGTGGAACGGCTTGCCATGCCATTTCCACCTGGCGCCTCAGTTGGACCAGCGTTCGTGCTGGACGTGCAGACCGCGTGAGACGACGCTTCATCCAGTCCCAAACATGCTCAATGGGGGACAGATCCGGAGATCTTGCTGGCCAGGGTAGTTTACTTACACCTTCTAGAGCACGTTGGGTGGCACGGGATACATGCGGACGTGCATTGTCCTGTTGGAACAGCAAGTTCCCTTGCCGGTCTAGGAATGGTAGAACGATGGGTTCGATGACGGTTTGGATGTACCGTGCACTATTCAGTGTCCCCTCGACGATCACCAGTGGTGTACGGCCAGTGTAGGAGATCGCTCCCCACACCATGATGCCGGGTGTTGGCCCTGTGTGCCTCGGTCGTATGCAGTCCTGATTGTGGCGCTCACCTGCACGGCGCCAAACACGCATCAACCATCATTGGCACCAAGGCAGAAGCGACTCTCATCGCTGAAGACGACACGTCTCCATTCGTCCCTCCATTCACGCCTGTCGTGACACCACTGGAGGCGGGCTGCACGATGTTGGGGCGTGAGCGGAAGACGGCCTAACGGTGTGCGGGACCGTAGCCCAGCTTCATGGAGACGGTTGCGAATGGTCCTCGCCGATACCCCAGGAACAACAGTGTCCGTAATTTGCTGGGAAGTGGCGGTGCGGTCCCCTACGGCACTGCGTAGGATCCTACGGTCTTGGCATGCATCCGTGCGTCGCTGCGGTCCGGTCCCAGGTCGACGGGCACGTGCACCTTCCGCCGACCACTGGCGACAACATCGATGTACTGTGGAAACCTCACGCCCCACGTGTTGAGCAATTCGGCGGTACGTCCACCCGGCCTCCCGCATGCCCACTATACGCCCTCGCTCAAAGTCCGTCAACTGCACATACGGTTCACGTCCACGCTGTCGCGGCATGCTACCAGTGTTAAAGACTGCGATGGAGCTCCGTATGCCACGGCAAACTGGCTGACACTGACGGCGGCGGTGCACAAATGCTGCGCAGCTAGCGCCATTCGACGGCCAACACCGCGGTTCCTCGTGTGTCCGCTGTGCCGTGCGTGTGATCATTGCTTGTACAGCCCTCTCGCAGTGTCCGGAGCAAGTATGGTGGGTCTGACACACCGGTGTCAATGTGTTCTTTTTTCCATTTCCAGGAGTGTAGTTTAAATAAGTTCATGATGGATACCAATCACGGACGATATACTTTATATCTGAACGTAAATTGTATCACAAACTGCAACTGGCACATTTTTTTTCGACATAGTCGCCATGGACATTTAAGCATTTGTCATGTTGTGGTACCAGCTTTTGGATCCCAGCATCAAACCACTCTGCCGCCTGATCATTAAACCAGTTAGTAACAGTTGTAAGATATCATCATTTTCTAAGCGCTTCCAACTAAGAAATTCCATCAGTTTAGGAAACATATTAAAGACTGATGCTGCTAAGTCAGTGATGTGTGGTAAGTAATACACTAACTCCCACTGAAACATGTCCAGTTGCGTCTTTGTTCTTTCCGCAATGTGCGGCCGAGCTTTGTCGTGAAAATGAACGATGCCGCTACAGAGCATTTTGATTGGCGCGTCTAACCTTCTGCTGTGCATTCATTTTCGTGTCTGAGGTATGTACCATTGTAACATCGTAAAATTTATATCTATACATGTTACAATAGTGGAAGTACTGTATTAATAACATTTTCGATTTATTCCTTTATTTACCATGCATACTTACAATACCGCATACATGAAAATGTGTTGCTATCTGTTTAAACCCACCGAAATATATGATACTCTGCTTAGGTACTTAATGACTTCATGTAATTTAAATAAGTTGATAATGGATACCAATGACGAACGATATACTTTATATCTGAACGTAAATTGTATCACGAACTGCAATAGGTACATTTTTTTTCGTTTTTCGACATGGTCACCGTGAACATTTAAACATTTGTCAACACGAGGTACCAGCTTTTGGATGCCAGCATCAAACAAATCTGCCGCCTGACCATTAAACCAGTTTCAACATTTCATCATTTTCTAAGCGCTCTCTACCAAGAAATTCCATCAGTTTAGGAAACAGATTAAAGTGTGATGCTGCTAAGTCAGGAATGTGTGGTAAGTAATGCAGTAATTCCCACTGCAACGTGAGGCCGAGCACTGTCGTGAAGTAGAACGACGCCGCTAGACAACATTTTTAATAGCGCACATAAGCTTTAATAATATTTTGCAGTACCTCTCAGCATTTATTGTCATTTTTCTTGGCAAAAATTCAAAAAAGAAGAATGCCTTTCCAGTACCAAAAAAAAACCTGACCATGGTTCTTGTTTGAATTTTCGTGGTTTCGTCGGGGAGTTTGACTGATGCCACTCACTGGTTGGTTCAAATGGCTCTGAGCACTATGGGATTTAATTTCTCAGGTCATCAGTGTCGTAGAACTTAGAACTACTTGAACCTAACTAACCTAAGGACATCACACACATCCATGCACGAGGCAGGATTCGAACCTACGACCGTAGGGGCGCACGGTTCCAGACTGTAGCGCCTAGAATCGCTCGGCCACCTCGGCCGGCGCCACTCACTAGATTCACGTTTATGATCTGGAGTGTAGTGAGTAATCTACGTTTCATTACCGGTTACAATGTGACATAAGAACTCGGCACCATCCTTGTGGTACCTGTCTGAAACGGACAAAGAGTGTGCCATTCGCTCTGTTTTCTGTTCTTCTGTCAACATTTTCTGCACTCATCTCCAAAACTAATGATCTTGAAACTTGTGAATGTTTCTGATGCAGAATAGTCAAGCGCCTGTTTTGGCGAATTGCCTCATCAACTTTTTGTGTGAGATCTTCGTTATGACCAAAGACCGGAGAGATTGTTCTTCATCAGAAACATTTGTCTTTCCACATGAAATAGCCTACAGATTTACGCACATTTCCGTCATTCATTACACCTGCAGCATAAAATACCAATAGCTGCCGGTGAAGTTCAGCAGGAGGAAGTTGTTTTGCATTTGGACTGAATAAACGAGCGCGCTTCACCATCGGCGGGATTACTGATTGACATGGTAACAAACGAAGCAGTACAACCATATAACCAACACCGGCAGAGGCGTGAAACGTAGTGGCGGCGTAGCTGGAGACGGGCCAAAAATGGTCGACCGTGAACGGGCGTCACGTGACAGGATGCGCGGACACGATGCGCTGTCGTTACGTACTTCAAATATGACCCTCGTATGTCAGTGATCGTTCACAATGAGACTGAGATATATAAACTACTGTATGTCATCTGTTTCATTCACATGGCGATTGTGAACTCGTGGATTCACTACTGAAAGGGTCAGAGGCTAGCAAGACATCAATCATGGAGATATTGGTTCTTAAGATTTGTATTGGTGAATCCACGAGCCCGGCTGCAACACCAGCACGACAGGACATTTACTTTCCACACTATCAATCTGAATCTCATAAAGTTATGCGGCCCGCCACGAATTCCTCTCCCATGCCATACCCATCATCTCGGAGTAGCACTTGCAGCCTATGTCCTCAATTATTTACTGGACGTCTTCCTATCTCTGTGTTCCTCTATAATTTTTACACTCTACATTTCAGTCTAGTGTTATAGAAGTTATTATTGTTGTCTTAGCTGATATCCTACCATCCTGTTCCTTGCTGTTGTCAGTATTTTCTATATATTCCACTATCGCCAATGCTGAAGTAAACCTCCTTATTCCTTAAATTATCAGTCTACCTAATTTTTAACAGTACTCTGAAGTCCAATATGTCAACTGCTTCGAGTCTCTTCCTCTCCTGTTTTGCCACAGTCCATGTTTCATTACCATACGTACATTCTCAAAAATTTCTTCCTCGAAATAAGGTCTATGTTTGATACTAGCAGACTTCTGTTGGCCAGGATTCCCCATTTTCCAGTGCTAGTGTTCTTTTCATGTTCTACTTGCTTCGTCCGACATGGGTTATTTTGCTGCCTTCATCTGCTTCCTGATCAGCAATCCTATTCTTTAGTTTCTCACTATTCTCATTTCTGTTATTCTCATTACTTTCTTCTTTTATTTATCCGAAGTCCGTATTTTGTACTCATTAGACTGTTCATTCAATTCAGCTGATTCTGCAATTCTTCTTCACTTTCACTCAGGATAGCAATGTTAACAGCGAATCTTATCATAGATATCCTTTCACCTTGAACTTTAATTCCACTCTTAAACCTACCTTTTATTTCCGTCGTTGTTTCTTCTACATACAGACTGGACAGTAGGGGTGAAAGACTACATCCCTGTCTTACACCCTTTATAATCCGAGCACATCTCACTTGGTCATTCACTATTATTATTCCCCCTTGGTTATTGTACATGTTGTATATTTCCCGTCTTTCCCTACCAGCTTACCCCTATTTTTCCCAGAAATTCGATCACAGTTTTACCTTGTCGATTTCTTTTTACAGGTCGACAAATCCTATGAATGTACCGGATGATCAAAAAGTCAGTATAAATTTGAAAACGTAATAAACCACGGAATAGTGTAGATAGATAGGTAAAAGTTGACACACATGCTTGGAATGACATGTGGTTTTATTAGAACCAAAATAAAACAAAGTATTGCTAGACGCGTGAAAGATCTCTTGCACGCGTCGTTTGGTAATGATCGTGTGCTCAGCCGCCACTATCGTCATGCTTGGCCTCCCAGGTCCCCAGACCTCAGTCCGTGCGATTATTGACTTTGGAGTTACCTGAATTCGCAAGTGTATCGTGATCGACCGACATCTCTAGGGATGCTGAAAGACAACATCCGACGCCAATGCCTCACCATAACTCCGAACATGCTTTACAGTGCTGTTCACAACATTATTCCTCGACTACAGCTATTGTTGAGGAATGATGGACATATTGAGCATTTCCTGTAAAGAACATCATCTTTGCTTTGTCTTACTTTGTTATGCTAATTATTGATATTCTGACCAGATGAAGCGCCATCTGTCGGACATTTTTTGAACGTTTCTATTTTTTTGGTTCTAATGAAACCCCATGTCATTCCAAGCATGTGTGTCAATTTGTACCTCTCTATCTACATTATTCCGTGATTTATTCAGTTTTCAAATTTATACTGACTTTGTCCGCAGCTCGTGGTCGTGCGGTAGCGTTCTCGGTTCTCACGCCCGGGTTCCCGGGTTCGATTCCCGGCGGGGTCAGGGATTTTCTATGCCTCGTGATAACTGGGTGTTGTGTGCTGTCCTTAGGTTAGTTAGGTTTAAGTAGTTGTAAGTTCTAGGCGACTGATGACCATAGCTGTAAAGTCCCATAGTGCTCAGAGCCATTTTTTTATACTGACTTTTTGATCACCCGGTACTTGATTTTAGTTAGTGTTTCTTCTATTATCAAACGCAATGTCAGAACTGCCTCTCTGACGCCATTATCTTTCCTGAAGACAAACTCATTGTGATCTAACACACCCTCACTTCTCTTTTCCATTCATCTTTATATTATTCTTGTCAGAAAATTGGATGCATGAACTGATAAGATTGTTCGATAATTCTCGCATTCAGAATTGTGAGGATTGTAAATTTCCGAAAGTCTGATGGTATATCGACAGACTCATACATTCCACATAGCAACGTTTATAATCGTTTTTTTGTCATTTTCCGCAATTATTTTAGATATTCTGACGGAATGTTATCTATCCCTTCTGCCTTATTTGTATTAGATCTTCCAAAGCTCTTTTAAATTCTGATTCTAATACTCGATCCTCTGTCTCTTCTACATCGACTCCTGTTTCTTCTTGCATCACGTCGACAGACAAGTCTTCCCCTCCCTCCATAGAGGTCTTCAATGTACTCTTTCCACTTATCCGCTATCTATACTGCATTTAAGAGTACTATTCCCATTGCACTCTTTATGTTACCGCCTTGCTTTTAGTTTCAGTGAAGGTTGTTTTGACTTTCCTATATGCAGAGCCAGTCCTTCCGACAATCATTTCGTTTTTGATTTCACTTCACTTCCTATTTATTTCGTTCCGAAGTGGCTTTTATTTCGGTATTCCTGAATTTCGTTGAAATTTTTGTATTTTCCTCTTTCAACGATCAACTAAAGTATTTCTTCAGATATCCATGGTTTCTTCGCAGTTACCTTCTTTGTACCGACGGTTTTCTTGTCTGTAATCTGCCCTTTTTAGAGACGCCTATTCCGCTTCAACTGAACAACCTACTGAGCTATTCCTTAACACCCACAGTATTTGTAGCCTCAGAGAACTTCAAGCGTATCTCGTCATTCGTTAGTACTTCCGCATCCCTCTTTTTTGCGCGTCGATTCTTCCTGATTAATCTCTTACACTTCAGTCTCCTCTTCATCACGACTAAATTGTGATCTGAGTCCATATCTGTTCACTTACAATCCAATATCTGTTTTAATAATCTCTGTCCGAGGGTGATGTAATCGAATTGAAATCTTAACGTATCACCTGACCTTTTCCAAATATACCTCCTCCTCTTGCGATTCTTGGACCAAATATTCGCTATTACTACTTGAAATTTATTACGGAACTCAATTAGTCTTTCGCCTTCCTCATTCCTAGTCCCAAGCCCATACTCTCCCGTAACCATTTCTTCTACTTCTTCCCTTACCATTGCATTGCAATCCCCCATGACTATAAGATTTTCATCTGCCATCCTGTATTACCCTTTCAATATCTTCATATACTTTCTCTATCTCTTCATCTTCTTCTTGCGACGTAGGCATGTGCACCAGAACTATCGTTGTCGGTGTTGGTTCGCTGCCGAGTCTGCTGACAACAACCCATCACAGAACTGTTCACAGTAACACACTCTGCCCTACCTTCCATTTCATAATGAGTGCTATTCCCGTTATATCATTTTCTGCCGCTGTTGATATCACTCTGTAATCACCTTATCAGAAATCCTTGTCTCCTTTCTCTTTCACTTCCCTGACCGCCACTATATCTAGATTGAGCCTATGCATTTCCCTTTTCAGATTTTCTAGCTTCCCTATCACGTTTAACCTCGTGACATTCCACGCCCCGACTCATAGAACTTTATCCCTTTGTTGGTTATTCCATCTTTTTCTCATGATCATCTCCCCCTTGGCAGACCCCTCCCGGTGATCCGAATGGGTACCTATTCCGTAATGTTTTGCCAACGGAGAGAACAGCACGACCAATTTCAAGTACACGCCACATGTCCTGTGGATTCAAATTACGTGTCTTTAGTGCAGTGGTTTCCATTGCGTTTTGCGTCCTCACGCCCAAGGGCAAGAGACTGCCATGAACCTCTGTCCGCTGCTCCGTCCTCTTCGACAAGATCATTGGCTGAATAATGGAGGGGTGACTTCTTATGCAGGAAGTCTTTGGTCGCCGCCGCTGATGATTTATATTCATAATTTAAGAGCAGTCGGATTTCGATTCCGGGACCGCGGACTTTTTGATTACTAATTAAAGACGTTATCCCTAAACCTCAGGTATAGGGAGGTATGAAATGTGCAACAATAGTTTAAGCTCTAAATGGATATGTTTGAACAGGCGACAGTAGACATTCGCCTCTCTGCACAATTACAGAAATATATTAATGAAATGCCGAAAAAGGGCTACAAAGCTAATGCCAAGTTCACATGTTCCGAATGCCAAGTATCTCTCCGTATCACTAATGATAGAAAATGTTTCTTTGACTTTCATAATTGAAAAGTAGGTGGGCTTATAACTATACCTCCATTAACAGTTAATTAGTTAAAAAATTATCACGTCATGCACTCAAAGTAACTAAAAGGTCTTTAATGTGGCAGGTATTGCTACATCAATTGATTACAGTCACTGAAGAAAATTAACAATAATATCAGTTATCTTGTATTTGCAATCGAACGACGATCTCGCTCTGGCTTTGGCTCGTAATTAAACTTATTATCTAGGTAGCACGACTATCACTGTTGGTGCTAAAGGCACTCGGATGTTAATTACGCCGACTTGAAGAACTTACGAAGACAATCTTTCAGGATTAATTTGACGATTTATGCTTTCCATTGCAATGTGCTTCATAAATGTTTAAACAATGGTCACTTGAAAATAACTCTTCACACTCACTTTTCATAGAAATTCACAATTATTAAACTTTTTATACTTTCGCATGTTCAAAACTTTACTTCATCATACAATTTCGCAGCCGTTACTGCTCTTAAGGAAACTCACAACATTTTTCATTGTCTACAACTCAGACTCATTTTTTCATTTCCAACACAAAGTCAAGACTGTTCAAAAAATGTTTCAAATGGCTCTGAGCACTACGGGACTTAACATGTGGTCATCAGTCCCCTAGAACTTAGAACTACTTAAGCTTAACTAAATAAAGGACATCACACACATCCATGCCCGAGGCAGGATTCGAACCTGCGACCGTAGCGGTCACGCGGTTCCAGACCGAAGCGCCTAGAACCGCACGGCTACACCGGCCGGCAAGACTGTTCATATTCAACACAAAAACTTGACTACTCTGTACGCTTCCTCGCCAACAGTCACAAGCCAGCCTCAAAGATAACAATAAGTACGAAGACATTCACACTAGATATTATATCGATTTCAACATCTCAAAATATCGGCGTGTCTACATATAAAAATGAAACCAAATTTGAATAGAGTGAAAAATATGAGACATTACGTAGAAAAATATTCATTAATGTACAGTATCGAAAAATTGGGTTGGCGGGTGGTAATGGTTTCGCAAATAAAGAACCATTACAGGCTGTACTATGACAATTTGAGAGTGATTCATAACTGAAACTGCTTTTTTTCTGTGACAGTTTCGTAATACTTTGTCCACCTGAATGGGTCTTCTGCACTTGTTGTTTGGTGCCTCACACAGCGTTACCATCATTTTGTACTTTAATTTGATTTTCAGAGAAATTTCTTCTTTGTTAATTTTTATTGTGATTTTTGTCAGTCATTGGAACAAATAAATGTCAGTTAATATCAGTACTGATCGGATTCCAAAATCGTTTACACTGTAGTACAACTTTTCCGCGGCTATGCAACCTTAAATAATAAATTGCTATGCTTGCTGTTCTCATTGTATCGGCATTATAGTTGTGCACAATGCCCAAACGCAATGCTCAGCTATATTAAGAATTCAGAGAAAAGAACGAGAATTGCAGCGGCTCGTCTATTTGATACTTTATACTGTGCGTTGAGCTTTCGCTTCTCAACTTTGATCCAGCAGTCTGGCGCAACTTTCAACTTTAGCCGATAACTTGACATAACAAAACATCGCACTGTAGTGGACGGTAGGGAGCGAACCAGCGTCCAGCGTGGTGCTGCCTCTAACGAGAAAACAATCCCCCGAACTAATACCACCCTCCTTCCGCCGGCTGATCCCTGCCTCGGCGGCAGGCTGGATACATTTCGGTACCGTAATGGCCTTCGCCGGCGCCGGATACAACCTGGGACTGCGCCGGCTCCTCATTATGCAAAGCTTCCTCTGCCGGTATACTGGCGGCGGTCTCGCCAGCGTCCGGCCAGTGTGTGCAGCAGAGCCTCTCCTTCCGCTATCTACCGCAAGACGCGCCCCGCCCCGTGACACACCCAGACACGCAAGACTATGCAGATGAGGCGCCGGGAAAGGACACAGAGGCGTCGCAGTTCGCACCAGGTCACGCTGAGAAACCACTTAGTCACTAGCACCATCCAGAGAAGGCTCGTATAACGTTTCGTGATACAAGTAGGTTACCGAAGTATGATCCAGTAGTCGTGGAGTACATGTGACACAGGATATACGATACTAGACGACATAGACTGACACGTTACAATAACAGTTACCCTTCGCGATAGACAGGTCGACTGGTTTTAACTGGTATAGTACTAGCATTTATAGATTTAGAGAAAGCTTTTGACAATGTTGACTGGAATGCTCTGTTTCAAATTCTGAAGGTGGCAGGGATAAAATATAGGGAGCGAAAGGCTATTTACAATTTGTATAGAAACCAGATGGCAGTTATAAGAGTCGAGGGGTATGAAAGGGAAGCAGTGGTTGGGAAGGGAGTGAGAGAGGGTTGTAGCCTATCCCCGGTGTTATTCAATCTGTATAATGAGCAAGCAGTTAAGGAAACAAAAGAAAAATTTGGAGTGGAAATTGGTGAAGAAATTAAAACTCTGAGGTTCGCCGATGACATTGTAATTCTGTCAGAGACAGCAAAGGACATGGAAGAGCAGCTGAACGAAATGGACAGTGTTTTGAAAAGAGGATATAAGACGAACATCAACAAAAGCAAAACTAGGATAATGGAATGTAGTGTAATTAAATCGGGTGATGCTGAGGAAATTAGATTAGGAAATGAGACACTTAAATTAGTAAAGGAGTTTGTCTATTTGGGGAGCAAAATAACTGATGATGGTCGAAGAAGAGAGGATATAAAATGTAAACTGGACTGGCAAGGAAAGCGTTTCTGTAGAAGAGAAATTTGTTAACATCGAGTATAGATTTAAGTGTCAGGAAGTTGTTTCTGAAAGTATTTGTAAGGAGTGAAACGTGGACGACAAATAGTTTAGACAAAAAGAGATTAGAAGCTTTCGAAATGTCGTGCTACAGAAGAACGCTGAAGGTTAGATCGGTAGATCACATAACTAATGATGAGGTATTGAATAGAATTGGAGAGAAAAGATATTTGTGACACAACTTGACTAGAAGAAGGGATCGGTTGGTAGGACATATTCTGAGGCATCAAGGGATCAACAATTTAGTACTGGAGGGCAGCGTGGAGGGTAAAAATCGTAGAGGGAGACCAAGAGATGAATACACTAAACAGGTTCTGAAGGATGTAGGTTGCAGTAGGTACTGGGAGATGAAGAAGCTTGCACAGGATAGAGTAGCATGGAGAGCTGCATGAAACCAGTCTCTGGACTGAACACCACAACAACAATAGTACATGAAACGAAGGATCAATCGTATGAACAGTTTTGCGTGAGTATTTTATTGCTAGTAAAGACCTAGTTACAATTTAGACAAAATGAAACGTTAATGCAGCTATAATCAATTACCTAACTATGGTAACTACGACGCCTATGGACCGACTCGTAATAAGAATCTCTTGTCCATTTATTTTTTTCTAGTTTTCAAATTTTCTAAATCTTCTTATCACTTTTGTACTTGACGAGCGAGTCCCGTGACCTGGTGATTTTCACTTTCATGTGAGACATTATTGAGATACATGTCAGATATTATTCATGATATCTTAAATTTTCATTTTTTTCTGAGTTTGTGCTGCAGACCAAGTGTAGCTATTTTTTAAAATTGTTTTCAACTTCCCAAATTCTGCTTTTACCTTTATTTGCATATGCCGCCTGAGACGCCTGACCTGATGACTTACATTTTCATTTGTGATATCTGCAGTGGATGATTCAGATATTCTTTCTGCCTTCAACTTTCATGATTCCTTGATGTGCAGCGTAGACTGGAATATTTAAGCACACGAAAAACTGTTGATAATCACTTCTACGTTTCGTTCCACTAGCCGGCCGAAGTGGCCGTGCGGTTAAAGGCGCTGCAGTCTGGAACCGCAAGACCGCTACGGTCGCAGGTTCGAATCCTGCCTCGGGCATGGATATTTGTGATATCCTTAGGTTAGTTAGGTTTAACTTGTTGTAAGTTCTAGGGGACTAATGACCTCAGAAGTTGAGTCCCATAGTGCTCAGAGCCATTTTTTTCGTTCCACTACGTGTTTCAGGTGCCTTTATTTAACCATTCGCAACATTGATAAGCTGTGAACATGATTTTAGAGACACGTCTATGTTCTGTTCATCTGAATAAATCCATTTTATAATAAAGGTATAATCCTAAAAATGTGTTATGGGAATGTCGCACAAGGTCGATGGCTATGGTTACACTCTTACTGGTTTTATATTCATAAGTCTTATTGCAGATTGACCAGATTGATCAGAAATTTCGTATTGAGAGATTTGTGTGAACGTTATTCTTTTTTACACTACAAATAACACAATTTTATGGAGCTCCTAGAGCAAGTAAAACTCTGTTTTACACCACAAGCATTGTGCTGATGCACATTCGGTTGGTTGGTTGATTTCAGGGAGGGAACCAAATAGCGAAGTCATCGGTCTCACCAGCTTAGGGAAGGATGGATAAGGAAGTTGACCGTGCCCTTTCAAAGGAACCGTCGCGGATTTTGCCTGAACCTATTTAGGGAAAATACGGAAGATCTAAATCATGATGGCCAGACACGGGTTTGAATCGTCATATTCCCGGATGAGGGTCGAATGTGCTAACCACTGCTCCACTCGCTCGGTGATACACATTTAATTCTGTTTTTGATGTATTAATATCTGTTACGAAGTGACGATAGTTTAGTGGACACTCGTAGTGCAAACAGTTTGTTGATACGACTTCATTACTGAGCCTTCGGAAGTTCTTTGTTTGATATGATTTATCGTCAGTGGAAATTTAGCCACATTTCCAGCCGTTATTCACCAGGAGTCTTAGCTAAAATTTGGCTGCAGTTCTTGCAAAGAAGATCCACATGCAACCACAAATAAAAGTATCACTATGATTAATAATAACCGATAAAATACATATAATAATCAGGGAGAGCAGCCTTTTCAGTAGCTGCAGGGGCAACATTCTTGAGGATTGACTGATTCGGACTTGTAACATAAACCAAAACGGCCTTGCACTGCAGGTAGTGCGAACGGCTGAAAGCAAGGTGAAACTACGGCCGTAATTTTTCCCGAGGACACGCTGCGTCCTCTTGGGTAAAATATTCCACAGGTAAAATTGTCCCCCATTCGGACCTCCGGGCGGGGAATATTCAGGAGGACGTCGTTATCAGGAGAAAAGAAAAAACTGGTGTTCTACGGATCTTAGCGTGGAATGTCAGATCTCTTATTAAAGAAGGTAGGTCGAAAACCCAAAAAGAGAAATGGATAGCTTAAAGTTAGATGTAGTGGGTATTAGTGAAGTTCGGTGGTAGGAGGAACAGCCGGCCGGAGTGGCCGTGCGGTTCTAGGCGCTGCAGTCTGCTGCCTCGATCATGGATGCGTGTGATGTCCTTAGGTTAGTTAGGTTTAATTAGTTCTATGCGACTGGTGAACTCAGAACTTAAGTCGCATAGTGCTCAGAGCCATTTGAACCATTTTTTTTTTAGGAGGAACAACAATTCTGGTCAGGTCAATACAGGGCTATAAATACAAAATCAAATAGCGGTAATGCAGGTGTAGGATTAATAATGAATTAAAAAACTCGGAATGCGGGTAAGCAACTACAAACAGCATAGTGAACGCATTATTGTAGCCAAGATAGACACGAAGCCCAAGCCTACCACAGTAGTACAAGTTTATATGCAACTAACTCTGCGGATGATAAAGAAATGAAGAAATGTATGATGCAATAAAAGAAAATATTCAGACAATGAAGGGAGACGAAAATCTAATGGTTACACGGTACTGTAATTCGATAGTGTGAAAAGGAAGAGAAGGAAAAATAGTAAGTGTGGGTAGAATGTGGGTAACGAATGAAAGAGAAAGCCGCCTGGTAGAATTTTGCATAACTTAATCATAGCTAACACTTCGTTTAAGAATCATGAAAGAAGGTTGTATGCGGGGAAGAGGCCTGGAGCCACTGGAAAGTTTCAGATACATTATACAGTGCTAAGACAAAGATTTAGGAAACAGGTTTTAAATTGCAAGACATTTCCAGGGTCAGATGTGGACTCTGGCCACAATTCATTGGTTATCAACTGTAGGTTGAAACTGAAGAAACTGAAAAAAGTTGGGAAATTAAGGAGATGGGACATGGATTAACTGAAAGAATCAGAAGTTGTAGAGAGTTTCGGAGAGAGCGTTATGGAACGACTTACAAGAACGGGGGAAAGAAACGCAGTAGAAGAAGAATGGGTAGCTGTGAGAGATGAAATAGTAAAGGCAGCAGAGGACCAAATGGATAAAAATACGAGGGCTGGTAGAAATCCTCGGGTAACAGAAGAGATACTGAATTTAATAGACGAAAGTAGATAATATAAAAATGCAGTAAATGAATCAGGTGAAATGTAATATATACGCCTCAAAATCGACATCGACAGGAAGTGCAAAATGGATAAGCAGGAATAGCTAGAGCACAAATGTAAGGATTATAGGCATATATCACTAGGCTAAGATAGATACTGCCTACAGGAAAATTAAAGAGACCTTTGGACAAAAGAGAACCACTTGTATGAATATCAAGAGCTCAGATGGAAAACCAGTTCTACGCAAAGAATGGATAGCGGAAAGGTGGAAGGAGTACAGAGAGAGTATATAAAAGGGCGATGTATTTGAGGGCAATATTACGGAAATGGAAGAGGATGTAGATGAAGATGAAATTCGAGATACGATACTGCATGCAGAATTTGATAGATCACTGAAAGATCTAAGTCAAAACAAGGCTCTGGGAGTAAGAGACATTCCATTAGAACTACTGATGGTAGAGCCAGTCATGACAAAACTGAACTATCTGGTAAGCAAGATGTATGCGACAGCCGAAATACCCTCAGACTTCAAGAAGAAAATAATAATTCCATTACCTAAGAAAGTAGGTGCAGACAGGTGTGAAAGTTACCCAACTATCACTTTAATAAGTAACGACTGCAAAGTACTAGCACGAATTCTTTACAGACGAATGGACAAACTGGTAGAAGCCAACCTAGGAGAAGATCAGTTTGGATTTCGTAGAAATGTTGGAACACGTGAGGCAATACTGACCCTACGATTTACCTTAAAAATTAGATTAAGGAAAGGGAAACCTACGTTTCTAGCATTTGTAGACTTGTATTGTATTGTACTGTATGTTAATCGGGAACCTAGAAACGACGCAGAGGCTGCGGCGGAGACGGAGCCTCTGCGTCGTTTCTAGGTTCCCGGTTAACATACAGTACAATACAATACAAGTGGTCCACAATCCCATGACGACTACCGCAGTCCACTTCACCCCTCCGCCGCCCCACACCGAACCCAGGGTTATAGTGCGGTTTGGCCACCGGTGGATCCCTCCCCCCTCCCGGAAAACGTCTCACACCAGACGAGTGTAACCCCTATTCTTGCGTTGTAGACTAATAGTGGTGTACGCGTACGTGGAGAACTTGTTTCCGCAGCCATCGCCGACATAGTGTAGCTGAGGCGGAATAAGGGGAACCAGACAACATTCTCCGAGGCAGATGCAAAACCGCCTAAAAAGCATCCATTGGCTGGCCGGTTCACCGGACCTCGACACAAATCCGCCGGCCGGATTCGTGCCGGGGACCACGCACTCCTTCCCGCACGGAAAGCCGTGCGTCAGACCGCACGGCCAACCGGGCGGGCTTTGTAGACGTAGAGAAATATTTTGACAATGTTGACTGGAACATTCTCTTTCAAATTCGGAAGGTGGCAGGGATCAAACACAGGGAGTGAAAGACTATTTGCAATTTGTACAGATACCAGACGGCAGTTATAAGTGTCGAGGGGCATGTAAGGGAAGCAGTGGTTGGGAAGGGAGTGAGATAGGTTTTTAGCCTATTCCCAATGTTATTCAATCTGTATACTGGGCAAGCAGTAAAGGAAACAAAAGAAAAATTTGAAGTAGCAATTAAAACCCATGGAAAAAGAAACAAAAGCTTCGAGGTTTGCCGATGACATAATTCTGGCAGAGACATCAAAGGACTTGAAAGAGCAGTTTAACGGAATGGACGATGTCTGGAAAGAAGGATACAAGATGAACATCAACAAAAGCAAAATGAGGATAATGGAATGTAGTGGAATTAAGTCAGGTGATGGTGAGGGAATTAGATCAGGAAATGAGACACTTAAAAGTAGTAAACGAATTTTGATATTTGGGGAGCAAATGAAGTGATGAGGGTCGAAGTAGAGAGGATATAAAATGTAGACTGGCAATGGCAAGAAAAGCGTTTCTGAAGGAGAGAAATCTGTTAACATCGAGTATTGATTTAAGCGTCAGGAAGTCTTTTCTGAAAGTACTTGTATGGAGTCTAGCCGGGTATGGAATTGAAACATGGGCGACAAACAGTTTAGACAAGAAGAGAATACAAGCCTTTGCAATGTGGTGCTTCAGAAAAATGCTAAAGATTATACAGATAGATCAGTAACTAAAGATGCGGTACTGAATATAAATGGGGAGAGGAGGAATTTGTAGCACAACTTGGCTAGAAGAAGAGTGGGAAGACACATTCTGAGGCATCAAAAGATCACCAATTCAGTACTGGAGGGAATCGAGGAGAGCAAAAGTCAGAGAGGGAGACCATGGGATGAATACAAAATGGTTCAAATGGCTCTGAGCGCTATGGGACTCAACAGCTGTGGTCATCAGTCCCCTAGAACTTAGAACTACTTAAACCTAACTAACCTAAGGACATCACACACATCCATGCCCGAGGCAGGATTCGAACCTGCCACCGTAGCAGTCGCACGGTTCCGGACTGCGCGCCTAGAACCGCGAGACCACCGCGGCCGGCGGATGAATACACTCAGCAGATTCAGAAGGATGTAGGTTGCAGTAAGTACTCGAAGAAGCTTGCACAGGGTAGAGTATTGAGGACAGGTGCATCAAACCAGTCTCTGGACTGAAGACCACAACAATTATAAGTTAAATAAAATATGTTTAATATTACTCATTTTTAAAACGGACTAGATAGCCAAAGTATTATCTCCCAGGCCCATAAATGTACCTGACCCAATAGAAATAGTCCTGAACATTTATGCTTGTGAATTTTTTATTATTTACAATACTTTAAAGTTTAAAACGAAAAGCGTAGGGCACAAACAGTAAATAATTGATGCAGGGATAATTCACGTAACTACACCCCTTTAATGCAATGTGAATGATGTGAACATTTGTCCGATTTTTCTCAACGTGGGCTACTCTCAACACTCCCTACCATTATCTACTGGAGGCGCCCCACGCTTTTCATTTTAGGTTATACAAGCATTGTCATAGCTCTTTAAAGTTCACAAGCACAAATGCTGAGGGCTACACTATGTGATCAAAAGTATCCGGACACCTGGTTGAAAATGACTTACAAGTTCCTGGCGCCCTCCATTGGTAATGCTAGAATTCAATACGGTGTTGGCCCACCCTTAGCCTTGATGACAATTTCCACTCTCGCAGACATACGTTCAGCGAGGTGCTGGATGGTTTCTTGGGGAATGGCAAACCAATCTTCACGGAGTGCTGCACTGACAACAGATATCGATGTCGGTCGGCGAGGTCTGGCACGAAGTCGGCGTTCTAAAACATCTCAAAGGAGTTATATAGGATTCTGGTCAGGACTCTGCGCAGGCCAGTCCATTACAGGGATGTTACTGTCGTGTAATCACTCCGCCACAGGCCGTGCATTATGAGCAGGTGCTCGATCGTGTTCAAAGATGCAGTCGCCGCCCTCGAATTGCTCTTCAGCAATGGGAAGCAAGAAGGTGCTTAAAACATCAATGTAGCGCGACACAACATGGGGTGCAAGCCCCCTCCATGAAAAACACGACCACACCATAACACCACCGCCTCCGAATTTAACTGTTGGCACTACAGACGCTGGCAGATGACATTCACCAGGCATTCGCCATACCCAGACACTGTCATCGGATCGTCACATTGTGTACAATAGTTCGTCACTCCACAGAATGTTTTTCCACCGTTCAGTCTCCAATGTTTACGCTCCTTACACCAACCGATACGTCATTTGGCATTTACCGGCGTGATGTGTGGCTTATGGGCAGCCGCTCGAACATGAAATCCAAATTTTCGCAACTCCCGCCTAACTGTCATAGTACTTGCAGTGAATCCTGATGCAGTATGGGATTCCTGTGTGGTCGAGTGAGTAGATGTCTGCCTAGTATACATTACGACCCTCTTCAACTGTCGGCAGTTTCTGTCAGTTAACAGACGAGGTCGGCCTGAGCGTGTCCCTTCACTTTCCCACTTCACTAACACGTGAGAAACAGTGGAGCTAGGAATGTTTGCGAGTGTGGAAATTTCGCATACAGACGTATGACATAATTGACACCCAATCACCTTGGAAGGTGAGTCACAGTGCCAGAGATTGCACCAAAGAGTATTATTCCGCCGCCTCCACTGGCGCAGTAGTTGTTCAGAGGATGTCGAGAGCAGTTGCAGTTCAGAGGTTGCGTGGGCAGTGCTTGTTGAGAGGATGTCGAGATCAGTACTAGTTGACAGCATGTCGTGTGCAGTTATTGTTCTGTTGGGCGAGAGAGTAGATGCTGTTCGGTTGGTCTAATGTATATATGGAAGATGTTGCAATGATCACAGTGTATTTTTCGTCAATATGGAGGTAACAAAATTTTTTTTATTTCAAATCTCCTTAATAATAATGCCTCTTGGTCACAGGTTCAGTCAACAAAGCATCTGGCTCGTGTTCATGTATTAGACTTGTAATTCTGGTTTCTATGTACAAGTATAGTATTTCTGGTTTTTCAATTAGTTCATTGAAAATGGTGTTAAAAATTTCTTGTTGTATTGAGGAAGAACCGTGCCAGATACATGTATGTTGAGTCACACTACCACACACAGAACAGTTACACTTGTGCTTTGTTGTTTCGTAGCCTTTACAGTGGCAGGGGACTTAATTAATCAATTGTGTTAACGGAAATTTCCTTTCATTCTTTATTGTTATTTTATGCAGTCAGATTGCGTACTAATACTAGTCAGGGCCAACCGGTTACGAGACTTCGTAACCGGACATACAGCTACTAAAGTTTAGATTATTTTCATTTTATAATTAAGCCCCCATGCAACCTGACCATGTTCGAAGTCCGTGAGTTCCGCGGAGCGCCCCATTCTGCTGCCTCACGATGTCTAGTGACTACTGAGTTCACTGATATGGAGTACCTGGCAGTGGGCGGCAGCACAATGCACCTAACAGAAAAATGTATGTTTTCTGGAGTGTCCGGATACTTTTGATCACGTATCTGTAAAATGTTAGGAACCTATATGGCGGTAGGAGATGTTGTTTTGCCCTTTCTAATCCCTTTTAGAAATATATTTTTAAAGCGCTTTTGAAGTCTTTTTAGTATTATTTGTTTGAAATTTTTCAATCGATTTCATGTAATTTGATTAGGTTGCGGCAGGAACTGGGCCGTATTGCAGGTTTCTTTCAATTTATCTTCAACTAAGGCTACTGATATATTGCTTCCTCAAAGTATAGCTCACAGCAAGAACGAAAGGTAAAAATGAGAGGGTATTGAGTTCACACAGAGGCTTACTAGCAATTGTTCGTACCATAAAACGAGTGTGACACTAAAAGTGGGAAAGGCAGCGGTGCACAAAATACCCTGCAACACATACCCAGTTCTGAGCATAGCTGAAGCTTTCAAGTCTGTAGCTCATAGGGAAGTTAATTGGAAATCAACTTCAAAATTTGTACCGAACAGACAGAGAGAAAAACGAAGTACCTCTGCCACACGACGGACACAAAAGCAAGTTCATATGCAATTGTTGTCCAGTTCTGAACTCTGTTTAAACTTTCAAGGGAGTAGCTCATCGGAAGGTTAGTTAAAAATGAATTGAAAAATTTGCACCGAACGGAAATATAGGCAAGAAAACAACCTAATGAAACGTGTTAAAATAGCTGATGCCCTAAATACATCACCAAGTACATTTTACATGAATAACTATGACAAGTTGTTGAACATGGGAAATGAGTTGTGGCATACTGATCCAATGCTGATGTGGAGATAACTTTCATAGCATTCTTATAAGAGGAACCAACTACTCGTTCACAGACATGTTCATAAAAGTATTTTTCACTAAGGAGGCTAAAATGTGAAGTAAGACTTGTTGAAGGCTTAGCCCTGTTCGACAAATGTGCTATCTTCTGTCACCCACAAATTTGTGATTGGAAGAAGTTTGAAGTCCAGCAGTGAAGTCTTTACATGAACTGTAGACAGATATTTTCAAATTTTCGAGAATTTCTCTTCAGTGACTGAATATAGTCACTCGAAAATTCTAGTGTATCAACACATGCATCTTCTATGTGAAATCATGGCTTTCCATTGCTAAGCCGAGTAATTTTCTTTCATTCCTTACATGAACCAATTAAAATCTCGTAAAACAAACTTATTACTATAGTGCGTTTTATTCTCTTGTAGATTCTATAGTGTCAGTTTCCAGACGGATAGATTTCTTCACTGCAGATAGCTTAAATAGCACGTAGAGATCTTACTACCAAACGCATATTTATTAGACATGCATAAATATTCCATAAATTTTCTATCCATTCATCCGACGTTAAACAAACTTCATGGCTTTGAAGCTTAGTTATTTGCATGGGGAGTCGCATTAAAATTATTCATAAACTGTAGATAATTTTTTTAATTGTTTGAGGAGTTTATTTGCCATTGGTGTTCTGCAAGATACTAGGTTTCATGTTACCATTTTAAACTGGTTACAGAATGAATGCGATGTGTGGCACAAGTGGTTTCCGACAGTATACGTTGCGACGGAAATGATTATTATCTGTGAGTGTATGCAGATGGGAGACTACATTACAGAAAGCGTTTCATGTGTATTCCTCTCGCAGTACAACAGTTCGATTTCCATTACAAATAGTGCAATTAAAATGGACAGTTTATTTCCACGCTGCGTTCGTACATGTTTAGGTAGCAATGGGCTATGCATCCGATTTTGAGAGTACATTCTGTTTGTTTTGAAGCCTTCAAAACCTGTGATGACGAGGACAAACATTTCAAAGTCTGATATTCGCTGTGTTCGGCTGCAGCTAACACTGTAAGGAAGCAGGAAGTTGTTCCTGCTGAAGCGATCCGTCCCTCCTGTAGTTTTCGCCGTTGTTTCCAATCCAGAAGCGGCTCTCATCATCCAGTGTGGCGACACGGCTGTGGACTACGGCAGAAAGGGTTTTCCGCCTTTCCCCCGGGCGTCGCTGCCGCTCTGACTACGTCCTACACAAACTCCCACTTGTAATTTTAGGGAACCAGATTTTTCCTTGAGAGTTCTGCAAACACCATGGCTCTATCTCGTCTGTTCGGCGTTTCTCGAATACAGTTCCCTCAGTTTGACGAATACGTAATCACATATCTATGATGCTACCCAAGACGCAGTACACCTTTGTGTACATGTACATTCCCACTCACTCATAACGACAGAATATATTTCTGCTTTTTATTAACTTATCAGTATTTCATTGTTATTAAGTAGCAAAATAAATATAGAAATTCACAATTATAATCATTGGTGTCGGCAGAAATTTTTCCTGTAGGGGGCAAGATTCGAATCTTATCATTTTTCATACAATTGTTTCTGTGAGTTTGAACGAGTCGTGCCTCAGTAACTGAAGAAGTAAATAAAACTTACTGATTCTAAAAAGACTGTAGTCATCTACTTGGTACTTTAAAGGTAGATTAATTTGGTGCCCGAACAGTAAGCATATTTCAACAGTACATGCAGTGTACATCTTTTTATGTTATTCATTTAAATATGTTGCAACTTTTTCTTTCACAGTTATATATTCTTCTTCTTCTGGTTTTACGGCCTCATTGAACCACTTCAGTCAATCATTTCTGGTCCTCTTCTTTGGTATTTTCCCCTTCCGAGTGGCCCAGTATCTCTTCATTCGTACCGATGCTTTTCGTCGTTCCTTATCTGTAAATACCCTTTTCATTGTATGTCGTTTGTCAATTTTTGGTTTAAATCTTATTTCTGTGTCCCTCAACTTCTTTAAATTTGGCGTTTTGTTCTGCAAATCATCCAGGGTTATTTCCAGTTCTTCCATATCCTCTCTTATTTCCTTAAGCCATCCTCCTTGTTGTTTCAACTTCCAGAGTTTCTCAATAATTTTCCTTGATAATCTGGTTTCTGGCGTCCTCAGAATGTGACCACAAAAAGAGATCCTTTTCTTTCGTATAGTATCAGTGATGGGCTCCAGTTCTCTGTATACCACTTCATTTGGAACTATCCGCCATTGCCCAGCTTTTTGATATTTCTTATTTATGCATGTTCTAGCAATTCTTCTCTCTACTTTTAAAATTTTGTCAATTCTGTTTTTCTGGGTGACTTTAAAAAGAGTTTCACTTCCGTATGTAACCTCTGGTTGAACCACCGTCTTGTAATGTTTTAATTTTGTTTTAATTGATAGACATTTTTTATTGTACGTAGACCATGTTAGTTTTTGAGCTTTTATCATTTTATTAGTTCTTGCTCGCCATGCAGGTTTCTCGTCCAATTTATGTGTTATAATTTCACCCAGGTATTTAAATTGTTTCACTATTTTAATTTCCCTATTATTCACTGTGATGTGATCTATTACAAGTGGATCCGTTACCATTATTTCAGTCTTTTCAAATGATATCTGGAGTCCTAATTTTTGTGCTATATTTTGTAAGCTTGTTATTTGTTTTGTGGCTTCCTGAATATTATTAGCTAGTAATGCTAGGTCATCAGCAAATCCCAAGCAATTTAGGTTTATTTTATCTTTCTTAGTTCCAATTTTAATATTCATAGGATTTTCCTTGTACCATTCTCTCATTACATATTCAAGAGCACAATTGAACAGTAATGGTGATAAACAATCTCCCTGTCTCAACCCTGTTTTAATCGTAAATGGTTCAGATATTTCTCCTCTAAATTTTACTTTGGATTTGGTGTTTGTTAAGGTTAACTGCATCATTTTTATTAATTTAGGATGAAGTCCAAAATTCCTTAATATTTTCATCATTGAAGATCTATGGATGCAATCATACGCCTTTTTGAAATCTACAAAGGTTATGACTAGTTGTTTTTGCCTTCTTTTGTAGACATCCATAACTAACTTCAGGGTGATTATCTGTTCTGGGCAGCTTCTCCAGGATCTAAATCCACCTTGATATTCTCCCAGTTCCAGTTCTAGTTGATCTTTACAGCGGTTGTATAGTATTCTTGACATGATCTTATACGTGCAGTGCAAAAGGGAAATTCCTCTATAGTTGTCTGGATTTGATTTTTCTC
The DNA here is from genome assembly GCF_023898315.1 of Schistocerca nitens. NCBI lineage: Eukaryota > Metazoa > Arthropoda > Insecta > Orthoptera > Acrididae > Schistocerca > Schistocerca nitens. The sequence continues at coordinate 360,737,025 of NC_064615.1, read as the reverse complement.
CTTTCTTATGTAATGGATGTATTATAGCAGTAGTCCAATTTTCTGGTAATTTCTCTTCATTCCAGATTTTTACTATGCATTGGTGTAATGCTATCTTTACTGGTTCTGCTGCATATTTCCAAAGTTCAGCAAACGTTTGATCTTCTCCACTTGCTTTGTAGTTTTTGAGTTCTTTCAAAGCTCTGTAGACCTCATTAATTGTAGGTGGATTTATATTTTCTGCTGGTGTTTTAATTGGGGTTTCTGTGTTTATCTGAAGAAGTTCTGGGGGATCTTCACAATTTAGTAACTTGTTAAATGTTTCTGCTAGAATTTCTGTATTTTTACTATTGCTATGGGCTAGGTTATTATCTTTTTAACATTAATGTTGGAGGATCATATCTTTGTACTTGTCTGCCAAATATTTTGTAATAGTCTCTTGAGTTTGTTTTTTCACTATTTGTTTCTATCATTAGAAGTATATCTTTTTGGTACTGACGTTTAATTCTCCTTATTATTTTATGTGTTGTCTTCCTTTGTTTTGTGAGTTCCAAATATGATTTTTCTGTTTTTTCATTTTGATGCCTTAACCAGGCTTGGTGTCGATCCAACACTGCTTCATCACATTCATCGTTCCACCACTGGTGTTTTTTCCTTGGATTTATAGGGGCAACTTGTTCAGCTATTTGTTTCAATTTGGGAATTATTTCTTCCAGATCATCTGTTATTTTTATATCCCTGGTTTGTGCTTCATAATCCTCATTTTGTATCAGTTTATGAGGGTCATAGGTTCTCTTCTTCTTCTGGTGGGATTTTTTCTTTGCTAATGGGGTTAATTTAATTTTAATTTTTATCATGTAATGATCTGATCCGGTATCTGTCCCTCTCAGTACTTTCACATTGTAAATTTCCTTGTGGTAATTCTTATCCATGCAGACATGGTCCAGTTGCCATTCTCCTTTTTTCCAGTCTAGATGTTTCCAAGTTTTAAGTTTACTTGGTCTTCTCTTAAAATACGTCGACTTTGAGATCATGTCATGGTTTCTGCAAAATTTCACTAGTCTTATGCCATTTTTGTTTGTTCTTCTTTGTGCTGTCCATTTCCCTATTATGTCTCTATATCTCTTTTCCCTTCCTAACTGGGCATTGAAGTCTCCAATTAAAATTTTGATGTGATTTTTATTAATGTTATTCGTCGTTTGATCTAAGAGCTCCCAAAATTTTTCTACCTCTTCTCTGTGTTCTTTTTTATTATTTTTATCATTTGTCGGGGCATGGGCATTTATTATTGTGTACATTTTATTTGCAGCTTTTAGAGTTAATGTTGAGATCCTGGGAGATTGTGCTTTAAATTCTATTATGGACTCTATTATTTTCAGACTCACCACGAATCCTGTTCCAAATTGTGGACACTGTTTCATGACTCTTTTCCCTGGTATTCCCTTATAAATCCTATATCCTTGTGATTCTAACGGCTCCTGATCAGTATTTCTCATTTCTTGAAGTCCGGTTATGAGAATCCCCTTGCGATCCATTTCATCTGTCAGAATTTTGAGTTTGCCTGGTTGTATGAGGGAATTTATATTGTGTGTCGCAATGTAGTTTATTTGTCCTGTCTTGAGTTTTGGTCGTCTGTCCGTTTTGGGTATTTTCAGATGCTCCGACTCATCCAAGTTATCTTTCAGGTGACTGCCCACCGTATCCGAGTGCAGTCTTCCTTGGTTATTGCCAAGCGGTGGATTATTCCTTGAAAGATTTCCTTCCATGTTTGACTTTCAAAGGTAGTCAACCTTGTATGGAGCAAGCTCCGAGTTACAACTGCGGTTGTTAGCCGTAGAGGTAGTTTAGTGTTTGGTCCGCGAGAGCTATTTTATTTCGCTCAAGTCCGCCGGTAAACTGGTGAGGACCCCCCCCTATCCGCCACCTGGGACGCGCCACGTCGGAGTATCACCTCTCCGCCTGCTACGACACCGTAGTAGGTTTGTGGAGTTATATATTCATTTGGTTAATTCAATGAATTATAAAATAAAGTTGCAAAATATACATAAAGCTAATTAGTAAATTAGCTTTATGTATATTTTGCAACTTTATTTTATAATTCATTGAATACCGTGGATTTAACCAAAGTTATATATTCATTTGGTTAAATCCACGGTATTCAATGAATTATAAAATAAAGTTGCAAAATATACATAAAGCTAATTTACTAATAATCAGATAATATTAGGTTGCAACTGAAAATTGGATACAGCAAAAGGTCAAAATGACCTGCTGGATATCAACAAAAATACCACGTTAATACCACTCAAAGTGCAGTAACATGCAATAGACTTTTAAAAAGGCTTATTCAACTTTGATGCCTTCTATGATACTTCCCTTATGAAAACTCAAATCTGTTGTCGTGGATACACTTACTACATTACATTCATGGTTTATATTTTCTAATGTCGACTGGAATGGCTGAAGCTGAAAAACTTTGGGCTGAAAGTTTCTTCTTTTTGGGAGGAGGGGGGGGGGAGGAGCGGAAGCGCTGGTCAGTTAAAGTGTCGTCAAAATGCCGAAAAACGACTCGAGAAGTGTTGAAAACCTCCCAAAATCGTCTTAAAATTTGTCAGTGGAAACAACTTTTAGCTGTCTAGGGCTGCATCAGCGTAATCCAGTTAGTCGCACTGTTGTGCAGGATGCCAACAGCAGTGCAGAATTCATGGTTCTCTGATTGCATGCGGCACTGCGTTACACCCATAAACTACGAGTATGGTTCCAGTTCTGATCGTCACCTTGAGGTTGAAGTTTTTCTGTCCGTGATTGCTTGCAAACAGACAGAAGATCTTCATCCTGAAGGTGATTGTTTCAACACTCTAGGCATTTCCGATCAAGCTCTGCAGCAAACAATAAAAGCCCACTGCTGATTTTGAAATTCCAGCGTAACATTTCTGAGAAATATAAGAAAAGATGAAATTGTGTGTTCTTCAAGGCGGATTCTCCCCCCCCCCCTCCCAACCATAAAAAAAATTAATTCGACTTAGACTATATTTTTTCGACCTTGATTTTTCACATGTTTTTCTCCTTTCTTCAAGCATAGAAAACGGTATTTCCTTTTTTTACTAGTGTGTTTAGCGTTAAGTATAGTTTAAGTATGTACAATGTCGAGTTGCCGTGTTCTTCCGATTGCACTACAGTAGCTTCACCGTGTATCCAAAAACTGAATGCAGAATGAGCAAGCTATCATTGGCTTTCTTTTACGAATCTCAAAAGCAATCCCTGTTGTGATTCCGTTGTGCATGGTGGGAATGAAGCGTTCTCACGCCCGCTAACCCCGCAGCACAGGACAGATAGTATAAATTGTGGAAAGGGGCCAAAATAAGGGCTGTCAGTTACACTCGAACATACAACTTTATTATTTCATCAAACATTACTAGACCCCAAAATAAAAAAAACACACACTCATCTTTAATCATTGGGGCTTAGTTACTGGCTGAAAGCCACTTTAATTTAAAAACGGCTATAGGACAATACCTTAAATCAGCATGATCAGAAATTTAACAGGCAAGCCTTATCTTAAAACAGTTCTTTAGTTAGACTGAAGTAAACAAGTTAAATTCAAATCGGCTGAAGGCCTAACACTTAAAACTCCGTAACATAACTTTTTTAAATACCAAAGGCCTTACATGAAACAGTTCTTTAATTTAGGCTGAAGGCCTTAAGAGTAAAAGAACTCAAACTCGGCTGAAGGCCCAAGACTTAAAATTCAATAACATTAAAAGTTTTAAAATGCCAAAGGACTTACGTGAAACAGTACTTTCATCTAGGCTGAAGGCCTTGAAAACACAACTCAAACTTAAAATCCGCTGAAGGCCCAAGACTTAAAAAATTCAACAATATTAAAATTTTTGAAATGCCAAAGGGCTTAGGTGAAAGAGTAAAACTGGGCTGAAGGCCTTAAGAGTAAAACAATTTTTTTAAAAAAATCGACTAGAAGCCATACAAGTACACACAACAAGAAAACATTTAAAAAGGGGCAGTACGCCCAATGGCGTTCAGATGTCCGAGGGTCGACCTGTAACTCAAATACTAACGCTCACCTAGATAAGGCAGGCATTCGGGCCAACCATTCACGATCCGACGACAACCCAACCGACAGACAGTCAACGGACCCACCGACAAAGTAACTTCCACTTCACCCGACCAGGGCAGAACAAGGAATTCAACGGAATGACGTAGAAGATATTGGCACCCACAGCCAATCATACACGGAGCTGTCAAACTACACACCGTGCTGGACAGCAACAACACGATAACTACACTGCCTGAAATATACGTCAACGGCCAGGGCAGGTAACCGGAACGTTAACGGCCACAAGGCAGAAGATTCCGCTGGTCCACTTCAATTCAAATAACCAAATACAGTGAAAGTCCATAAGAGGGTGGATAGAATTTTCCAACTTGAAAACCACGTTGTTTCTCGCGTCAATATCGCAACAGCCGACAACGAACACCAAACGACACAATGTGAACAATCTTGACTTGCTGGTAGGTTAAATCAAAACTCAACTTTCGTGTCCAGGGTCGGTGAGCCATACCTCTTCGCAATGGGAACAGCTCCACACACTCCGACACCACGTAGAGGCCGCCAGCGGGCCTGGCCCAACTACGCGCCACCGAGAATTCCTCGCTGCTCCACGCCAACGGACCAACTCAGAGCCAGTGCGCCGACAACATTAACTTCTAAGACCAAATCACATAAGCTACACACAGTTTCACGAACAGCTGCACGTCGAACTAGGCGATGCTAACGGCAGTGACAGTGCAATAACAAGGGACACACAGCCAACCCATAAGCGACACCGGGCAAATACACGTCGTCGGACAAGACGACCGACCGACGATCAACCAAGTCGTCCCGACTCAAAGCGTGCGAGTCGGCAATCATCTGGCGAGTGATGGCTATCCGCACCACCTTGGCGCTGCATGACCCACTGGTCCTACGTCGCGACTGCGCCAACCGATAAACTGCTACACATCAGCACGGAGACAGCACTAAAATAACTGGGCAGTCGACATCACCAACTACACACAATTTACAAACAGTAGGACGAGCGCGACCAATGCTAAAAGCAGTGATTGTGCAATCACAAGGACGAACCACGAGTTGAGACACACACCGCCAACCCATAAGCGATCGGCGAGCAAATACACGTCGTCCGGTAAGACGACCAACCGACGATCAACAAAAACCGTCCCCACTCAAGCCATGTGGGACGGCAACGGTCGGCCGAGTCATGGCTATCCGAACCTCACTGTCGCTGCAACCCGACCGAACTTCTGCCGCGTCCCAACCGTCCGACGGCCAGGTCTGAACCCCAATGCTGGCGCGTTCCAACTCACTGGACGACACACAACGACCGGAAAGTAATAGCAGTCAGCAAAGATAATACGGCAGGGCTTACATCGATAAGCGCTGCTGCTGCCGCTCTCGGGCCGGCAAAGCAGCAACTCTGTGACACCATTTATTGAAACTAACATAACAAGATGTTAAATAATAGATGGGACGAACACCAGCCACGCACGGCTCAGTATTGACTGATAAAGGTGCGGAATTTTTATCTCGGTAGGAAATGTTGCATCTGCATTCGCAGGCAGCGAATGCTAGAAATTCGAGAGAATTGTCTGACGAGTGAAAAGCCTGCACCTCGAAGCAAATCCAGGAAAGCACAAGTTCCCCTTCGTACTTCTCCGCCCCTCCCCCCCCCCACCATCATTCCTGCCCTCCACCTGTGGCCGCCCACCAACAACTGAGACAGAGAAGTAAAATGACAAACACAGATCTAAAAGTGTGAGTTACCTCAGGTTCTAAAGTGTTGTATCAGTTCATAGAATGCTGTACCTGTGTCTGTGAACTTTCCGTTTTTGAATGTGAGAGTACATTGGCTTTTGCTTTTGGTCTCAACAACGGGCCTTGTTTGGCTCGCGCAAGCATTTTTGTACAATACCTGTAGTATGTGCGAGAGCGACTCAGTGTAGGGTCTAGCACGCCGCACGGGTATCGGTTGTTTATTGAGCCTCATGATTTATGAGTATGTTATGTCTAGGGCTAGGCTAGATGCCTCTGTGGTAGTGTCACGACACCCGGTAAATAAACAAAGTCATTGCTCCACATTGCCCGACTTACGTGTTAACCTGAGACTGCTAGACAAGCTCAAGTATTGTGGCATGAGTGGGACAGTGCACAAATGGTTTAATTCGTACCTAACTGGTAGAGTGCAGAAAGTTGAAACAAGTAGTTCTCATAACATGCAAAGATCAGCACATTCCTCAAACTGGGGAACTATCAAGAATGGGGTTCCACAAGAGTCAGTCTTGGGTCCTTTGTTGTTCTTAATATATATTAATGACTTGCCATTCTATATTCATGAAGAGGCAAAGTTAGTTCTCTTTTTGATGATACAAGTATAGTAATCACACCTGACAAACAAGAATTAACTGATGAAATTGTCAATACTGTCTTTCAGAAAATTACTAAGTGGTTCCTTGTAAACAGACTCTCACTGAATTTTGATAAGACACAGTACATACAGCTCCATACAGTGAATGGTATGACGCCATTAATAAATATATACCTTAATCAGAAGCATATAGCTAAGGTAGAATATTCCAAATTTTTAGGTGTGTCCATTGATGAGAGATTAAATTGGAAGAAACATTGATGATCTGCTGAAACGTTTGAGTTCAGCTACTTATGCAATAAGGGTCATTGCAAATTTTGGTGATAAACATCTTAGTAAATTAGCTTACTACGCCTATTTTCACTCCTTGCTTTCATATGGCATCATATTTTGGGGTAATTCATCACTGAGGTATAAAGTATTTATTGCACAAAAGCGTGTAATCAGAATAATAGCTGGAGTTCACCCAAGATCATCCTGCAGACATTTATTTAAGGATCTACGGATATTCACAGTAGCTTCTCAGTATATATACTCTCTTATGAAATTTGTTATTAACAACCAAACCCAATTCAAAAGTAATAGCAGTGTGCATAACTACAATACTAGGAGAAAGGATGATCTTCACTATTCAAGATTAAATCTAACTTTGGCACAGAAAGGGGTGAATAATACTGGCACTAAAGTCTTTGGTCACTTACCAAATAGCATCAAAAGTCTGACAGATAACCAACAAGTATTTAAGAAGAAATTAAAAGAATTTCTGAATGACAACTCCTTCTACTCCATAGAGGAATTTTTAGATATAAATTAAGAAAAAAAGAAAAAAACAAAACAAAAATATTTAAAAAATAAAAAAATAAAAATAAAAATAAAGAAAAACAAAAAACAAAAAATTAAAAAGTTATATTAACTTAAGTATGTTCTTAAATTAACCTAATTATGTCATGTATTGGAAAATTCGACTCGTTCCACATCATTACGAAATATCGTATTCATGATCCATGGAACTAGTATTAATCTAATGTAATCTAATCTAACCTAATAGAACGTTCCGCGAAACTGGTAATGCAGGAAACTACAAGTAAAGTTTGTTTGCATCCTATGCAGCCCGCACGCCTGAAGGACGACCAAAAATAGTACCGGGCGAGAGGAATATGGGCGAGCGTCTGAAGGATATGGTGGAAACCAACACAACATGTGTCTTCTTAACGATCTGCTTCATGTTTCTTCCATTTTATTTAGTGAAAAAAATTAAAACGTATACTGGATACTAATATATAAGGTCTCCGCAAATTGTTGTTTAGCTCTGTTTGAGACTTAGAGCTACGTCTCCATCTATGTCTACACACATACTCTGAAAGCCACCGTAAAGTGCGTGTTGGTGGGTATGTTGTTCCACTACAATTCACTTTCTTTCCACTTCCAATCGCAAGGTGAGCGAGCGAAAGTCGATTGTCTATATGTCTCTGTACGTGCACTAATTTCTCCTAGTGTCGTGGTCCTCGCGCCAAATTTGAGTTGGAGGCAACGGAGTCGTTCTGCAGTCAGCTTCATATACCGGTTCTGTAAATTTTCTCAACAATGTTTCACGAAAAGCACGTCGTCTTTCCTCCACTGACTCCCATTTTGGTTTACGCAGCATCTCCATAATACTCGTCCGTTGATCGAAGCTGTCGGTAACAAATCTGACAGCCCACCTTTGAATTGTGTATATGTCTTCCTTTAATCAGACTTTGTAGGGAACCCAAACACTCGAGCAGTACTCAAGAACTGGGCGTCCAAGTGTTCCATACATGGTGTCCTTTACAGGTGAACCACGCTATCCTAAAAATCTCCCAATGAAGTGCTGTCAACTATTCCCCTGCCCTACTACCGTCCTTACGCGCTCGCTCCATTTCATATCTCACTGCAACGTCATGCATAGATATGTGTCGAGCAGCACACTACTATCGCTGTAACCGATCATAACGGGAGAGTTTGACGTACTCATTTTAAAGGATTCACATTTTTGTAGATTTAGAGCAAGCGGCCATTCATCACACCAACTAATAATTCCGTGTTAGTTATTGTGTATGCTCCTCAGTCAACCAACGAAGATACCTGCCGTTCACCATACCGTCACCAGCGAACAGCCGCAGCTTACTACACACCCTCTCCGTCAGATCGTTGAGGTACACGGATCAGCCATAACGTTATGATCAGCGACCTACTATCAATACAAACCCGTCCAGGCTGTAGCAGCGTCACCTGGCGAGTAATGGCTGCTAGTCATACGAACATATCGTGCATGCAATATCACTGAATGAGCTGTACGTGTGTAGAATGGGGAAGGCGCGCGATCTATCTGAGTTTGACCGAGAGCAGATTGCGATGGACGGAGACTGCACGACTTCGAGGAGCGCTGTGGTGAGTTTTCAGTAAGTGGCGAAACCATGGTGAAACCACGTCCAGACGTCGTGATGTTGGGCGGCTACCCCGCATTACAGATGTTGAGGTCGTAGGCTGGGCAGACTGGTAAAATTGGACAGGTGGCGAATTGTGGCGGAACTAACATCAGACTTTAATGTTGGAAAGACAATAATTGCCTCTGAATACGCGGTGCACCGAACACTCCTAACAATGGGCCTCCGCAGCCGACGACCTAAGCATGCACCAATGTAAACACAGGACACCGGCAACTACGTTTGAAATGGGATCGTGACTACAGCACTGGTCGATGGCGCAGTGACACATCTTTGCACGGACTGCTGAATCCCGATATCTTCTTCGACTTTCCGGTGGGAGGGCGCAAATAGGTCGTCTTCCGGGAGAACAGCTCGTTGACACTTGTACTGTGCGACAGAGACAAGCTGGTGGTGGCTCCATTATTCTCTGGGGAACATTCACGTCGTCATTCATGGGTCCAGCGCAGCTTGTGCAAGGCAAAATGACGGCCGAGGAGTATCGTACACTGGTTTCAGACCACTGCACCCTTCACTGGAGTGACATTTTTCAGCAAATAATGCACCATGTTACAAGGCCAGGAGTATGAAGGAGTGATTCAAGGAACACAATGACGATTTTGAATTCATGTGCTGGTAACCCAACTCGCCAGATCTGAACACGACCGAACACATGTGAGATGTGATTGAACGTGGTGTCAGGGCTCATTGACCACCTCCCCGGAATTTACAGGAATTAGGTGACTTGTGTCTGCAAATGTGTTGCCAACACCCTCCAGCGACCTAGGAATGCCTCACTGCTTCCATGACACGACGCGTCGCGCTATTATCCGTGCCAAAGGTAGACATACCGGCTATTAGGCATGTGGTCATAATGTTCTGGCTGATCAGTGTTTTTAGTTAATAAGAGCATCGGTGTCAAATTTCTCTGGGGCGCTCCCCACGACACCCTTATTTCTGATGGACACTCGTCACAGTGGACAACGCATTGGGTTCTATTACTTAAGAATGCTTCGAGCCACTTAAGTATCTGGAAACATATCTGCAATGGGAAATTATGTGCAACACTTCCGCAAATTTTGAAACATGAAGTCTGTCCGATGCCGTTCACACATGTGTCGCAGGATACCATGCGAGAAAAGGGCGAGCTATGTTTGCATGAGCGTTTCATTCTCAATCCGCGCTGATTTGTGGATACAAGGTTTTCCGTCTCAAGGAAGTCTATTATATCCGAACTGAAAATATGATCAAGAATTCTGCAGCATATTGACATTAACGAAAGTGGTCAGCACTTTTGTTGGTCAGCTGCTTAATTCTTCTTATCTCCAGGAGTCAGATGCACTTTTTCCCAGAAGCTTGAGACTTTGCTCTGCGCGAGATGTTCGCGGTAAATATAAGCTATGGAAGCTACAGGGTGACAATTAATGAACTATATAAAAAAACGTAAATTAGTTACCAACTACGGCGTGCACACACTTTATTCAACATGTAAACGTCACTGCAGACATAGGGACCGATGACCGTTGCAGTCTGGTCCCTTTAATCTCACAAACCAACCAACCAACTGCAGACATTCCGACTTAGGTTATGACATGTTCGATATGCCAGGCATCCTTGGCGACGATGTGCGCAGACGAATAGGGAAATTCTGTATGACCCGCTGAAGTGTCGGAACATCGATGCTGTTTTCACCTCAGCAATGGTTTTGAGGTTGTAATATCCACGACACTATGTTCTAGCCATAATATGTTAAAATGAACTAAGTGTACAAACTTCAACAAATGTTGTCGATACAACGTATAAAAAAGGCTGTATCGTGTGAAAATGACGATAATAATTTCATTATTTCTGTAATAATTTAATTTATGTGTGAATTAAAACTATTATCAGAGAACTACATTCATAGACAACGACAATTATAATCTTTTTTGTTATCTGTGATAATTATGGTTCAGTTGTTCTTCCTGCGCTAACTGTACGGACGTGAGACGTGTGAGGTCTGTAAAGAGAGAGCCTGTAACTATTTTGTTAATTATTATTTGAAAAATAGAGTCGCTATTCTCTAGACGTGGATTTGTATTTATTTAAATTGTAATCCAATCTAATTAATGTTTTTAAGTGTTAATTTTCAGCTCCGCAATTAGGAGCGCAGCCATTAGCGCTAGTAACTTACAGCGGAGATTACTAGTAGCTGGTATAAAAAATATGAAGTATTTTTCATTGAGAATAAATTTTAAATGCTGAAGAATAGAGAGCAAAAGGCTGAAAGACTTTTATCTAAATATATTAACTTGATATAAAAGGAATCGAGAATAACAATAGACAAATTGACTATCGTCTGTCTGCCGCCATCTTAGCAAAAATATATCCGCGGCAGTTTAGAATCGAGAATTTTAACAAACATAAGAGTTGTTAGATATAAATGAATGGAAGTAAATGTACACTGGTGGTCCCGAATCTACTTTAAAAGACAGAATTCAACTCAGATTGAATCTTTAAAATTAGTGCTCGCAGCACGTTACGTAATATCAATTTCTTATGTGCTGATGTATGAAGCCTAATTATTTCTGACGATTTACATGAAATATTTGAATAGGAGACATACGTCAGTGTTATGCACGGGTAGTATTTTGTTACTAAATGTTCCCTTTGCTAGAGAAAAGTGCTTCCATCTTAAGTAACATTTGCGTAAAATCTGATAAATGATATGCAATTTAGTGCAACTCACACGACTTTACAGACAACATTTCTACACAACGTCAAGTGGAGATTTCTTTAGCAGAGTGACAAATATTAGCCGGGATAATCAGTTTTGAGATCAAACGAATTGGTACGCTGACAATAGGTAACTGGATTTATATTATTCTAATCTACGTGAAATATTATTTACAAGTAATGGAAGTCACGAAATACATTACTGGCCATTAAAATTGCTACACCAAGAAGAAATGCAGATGTTAAACGGGTATTCATTGAACAAATATTTTATACTAGGACTGACATGTGATTACATCTTCACGCAATTTGGGTGCATAGATCCTGAGAAATCAGTACCCAGAACAACCACCTCTGGCCGTAAAAACGGCCTTGATACGCCTGGGCATTGAGTCAAACGGAGCTTCGATGGCGTGTACAGGTACAGCTGCCCATGCGGCTTCAACACGATACCACAGTTCATCTAGAGTAGTGACTGACATATTGTGACGAACCAGTTGCTCGGCCACCATTGACCAGACGTTTTCAATTGGTGAGAGATCTGGAGAATGTGCTGGCCAGGGCAGCAGTCGAACATTTTCTCTATTCAGAAAGGTCCGTACAGGACCTGCAACATGCGGTCGTGCATTATCCTGCTGAAATGTAGGGTTTCGCAGGGATCGAATGAGCCACGGGTCGTAACGTATCTGAAATGTAACGTCCACTGTTCAAAGTGCCGTCAATGCGAACAATAGGTGACCGAGACATGTAACCAATGGCACCCGATACCATCACGCTGGGTGATACGCCAGTATGGCGTGACGAGTACACTTTTCCAATGTGCGTTCACCGCTATGTAGCCAAACACGGATGCGACCATCAAGATGCTGTAAACAGAACTGGAACTCATCCGAAAAAATGACCTTTTGCCATTCGTGCACCCAGGTTCGTCGTTGAGTACACCATCGCAGGCGCCGCTGTCTGAAATGCAGCGTCAAGGGTAACCGCAGCCATGGTCTCAGAGCTGATAGTCCATGCTGCTGCAAACGTCGTCGTGCAAATGGTTATTGTCTTGCAAACGTCCCCCCCATCTGTTGACTCAGGGATCGAGACGTGGCTGCACGATCAGTTACAGCCATGCGGATAAGATGCCTGTCATGTCGACTGCAAGTGATACGAGGCCGTTGGGGTCCTGTATGGCGTTCCGTAATACTGCTGTTTGTGTATGAGAAATCGGTTGGAAACTTTCCTCATGTCAGCACATCGTAGGTGTCGCCTCCGGCGCCAACTTTGTGTGAATGCTCTGAAAAGCTAAAAAGCTAATAATTTGCATATCACAGCATCTTCTTCCGTCGGTTAAATTTCGCGTTTGTAGCACGTCATCTTCGTAGTGTAGCAATATTAATGGCCATTAGTGTACTATATACCGGTTCCGTCATTATGTACGTCTCGCCTTTAATATAGCACCACAAATGGTATCGGATGTGTTCATATGCGGAGAATATGAGAATATGGCGCCCAATCGAGACCTATGCCAGTGGCCTCTCCGGCCTATGTGGCCGAGCGGTTCTAGGCGCTTCAGTCCCGAACCGCGCGACTGCTACGGTCGCAGGCTCGAATCCTGCCTCGGGCATGGATTTGTGAGATGCCCTTAGGTTAGTTAGGTTTAAGTAGTTCTAAGTCTAGGGGACAAGACCTCAGATGTTAAGTCCCATAGTGCTTAGAGCCATAGTGCTTAGAGCCAGTGGCCTCTAGGTACCGTAGGGCCGGAATGAAGTCCCGAAAGTGCTCCTCCAGAACATCAAACACTCTCCTGCTTCGGTGGGGTCCAGAATCGTCTTGCATGAACGACATCTTGTCGAAATCAGGGTATCTTTGGATAATCGGAATGAAATCATCTTCCAGAAACTTCACGTACCTTTCGGCAGTTACCGTGCCATAAAGGAATATTGCATCGATTATTCCATGACTGGACATTACACACCACACAGTCACGCGTTGATCGTGAAGAGACTTCTCGACTGCGAAATAAGGTGTCTCAGTGCCCGAAATGCGCCAGTTTTGCTTCAGTTGTTAAACTGATTGTGCTATAGTTCTCATACGTATCTGCTCTTATTATCTCCGGGAGTGCGCAGATGATATTTTTTCCCGACAGCCTGGTGGTACATATCTGGAATCAGAGATCTTACACATCAACCTGAATAGTTGCTGAGTAGCCACTTGCCTAAATGATTCATGATATTGTGAAGGAGTGTTACTTATTCCGTCCGCCTTATTTGTTCACAAGTCTTACGGAGCACCATTAAACCCTAACTCTTATTCTGGATCTTCTGTGTGCCATACATGTTACCACCTCTTCCCCAGTCACATAATTAGACAAATCCTCCCCACCGCAGTGTCCTTCAGTATATTCTTGTCACCTTCACACTGTCTCCTCTACGCTTTAATCAGTAATTCTCAATGCGCTCTTAATGTTGAATCCCTTCCTTTTAATTTCACCAAAAGTTTTTTATGATTTTTTTATATGCTGAATGACCACTTCTGACAACCATTTCTGTTTCAATTATTTCACGTTTCCTGTAGGTATTACTTTTAGGTTTACCTGCATTGCCTTTTTATTTTATTTTTAAATGCCTCGGGCATGGATGTGTGTGATGGCCTTAGGTTAGTTAAGTTTAACTAGTTCTAAGTTCTAGGGGACTAATGACCTCAGAAGTTGAGCCCCATAGTGCTCAGAGCGATTTGAACAGTAAGAACACCATAATTATAAAGGGCTAAGGTCTTCGGATCGTTAACATATGTAAACTCATGATATTGTCCTAATATGTCATGTCTTCTGCAATTCTTTACAAGAGTTGTAAAGCGCATGCTGGATGCTGGAAAAGTCTCGCAGTCAGAGTGTAATTAATATAGTTTGTGTGGACGTGTGAGTAATGATACAACAACTGGACGTCAAAATGGAGGCAGACAGATGGACACTAACTAGAAAAAGCCGCCTATACTGTCGCAAGCCAGCATCCAGCATTACGCTAGCAATAATGATGTAACTTCCTGAAACCATCTGAAGACGAACCTGAAAAGGTTCAAAAACCGGTTCATGGAATAAAGCATAATTATTCAAAAGGTGACTGGTTGCAGTTTTGTATAACTTATTTACATTCTATACACAGTCACGGTTCTAAAATATCCGTAATGGATAAGCATAAGTAGCAAATTTTGTTCATATCTTTCCAACTGTGTAGGATGAGATTTTTATCCATGGATTTCCCCGTGTACACACATGTCAGATACATTTCACATACATTTAACTTCTTTAACGCATATCTATACACGTACTGACCTGGATATCTTGCAAATTTCACACTGCAGTTTCATTTTCGCGCTCTACAATGATGATGACATCGTATCTCCTGAACTGTGAGCTGTACCGTGATGTAATTTTGTAGGTACATCCTGTGGGTACAGTCTACGATGCAATTAGAAGTACTGAAGTAATAAATTGAGCCGCGCGGGGTTAGCCGAGCGGACAGCCGCCACGGTAGCTCAGCGTGTTCGGTCAGAGGGTTAGCTGCCCTCTGTAATAAAAAAACTGAGTTAATAGATCAACAACGAGCTTAAAAGGGTGTCTTACGACGTCCGCCCCGATCAGATTCAACGAAAAAAAAAAAAAGCGGTCTAAGGCCGCTGCAGTCATGGACTGGGCGGCTGGTCCCGGCGGAGGTTCGAGTCCTCCCTCGGGCATGGGTATGTGTGTATGTCCTCAGGATAATTTAGGTTAGATGGTGTGTAAGCTTAGGTACTGATGACCTTCGCAGTTAAGTACCATAAGCTTCCACACACATTTGAACATTTTTTTAATAAATTGAAAACGTAATTCATCACGCAGCAGTTTTCCACATATCGCTGTGTTTTTGAAGTCATAGCTCCTGAAATATGAATCTTACAGTGATGTTATCTTCTAGGTTCATTTAGCGGCTTATGTTGACACTATCTGCCAAACGGTTACGAATAGAGTTAGTAGCAAACAAGAAATAAATTAAAACATCATACATGGTGACGGAATTTTTCATCCGTCTCAGTATTTCATGTCATATCTCCTAATCTATAAGTCGTATATATTCTACGAGATATGTGGATACTATCCTCGAAATGTGTCGCGACTATAATTAGTTGTAAAGAAATAATGAACTGAAACGTAATGCTTCATGTGGCAGTATCACTGCAACAACAGGGAAAGTATAGCAAACGATAAACATTATTCTTTTCATCATTTTGCTGGGAACTGCAGCGATAAAATGTTCTTAAAGGATTAACATTGTGTGTAAAATTTGTTGCAAGTCCCTAAGTGCTCTCTTTCTCAGTTACTGGATGACTCAAGTATGGGTATTCGCACGTCTTGGGCTACGCGGCTTTTTAACACCCGCCCCCACCCTTTATCGCACAGCTATGATTTTCGTAAGTGATATCTGTACGAAGTCAGGTTGCAATCAGTCCAGTTGTTTAGGAGAAGATGTGGAATATTTATACATACATACATAAACACATTGGAATGGTACCTTTCAATGGTGTAGCTTAACCGAAATGAAACACAGCGCCAGTGTTTTAAGTACAAGTCATTCATCATCTGCGCAAACTTCAATAACATTAAAAAACTATACATACTAAGAGAAACAATTTCTGACATAAGCAACAATTACATTAAACAGCAGTTAAACAGGTAACAACAGTTTTCTATCACAACAGTTATCAAACGAAACAATTTTATCGAATTATAGCTCTCTATAGACAACCCAATAAACAGTAAATATTATCGTTTAAACCACAGGATGCATATTTCTTAACAAAGGGCACAACTTGGGAGAAAAGTAATGGACGCAAATAAGTTAAATACAACCGCATTACTCGTAACAAGAAAGTTACAAACTTTCCCCACTGGGCTGACTCAACATTTAAACAGCCATGGAACCAAGATGCAATGGTCTGAATTTTAGAATTAAAAATTAAACAATTTGGAATATCAAGAGTAGATGCTACCTCTATACCACCAGCGAGAAACTAATTTCGCCTCCGTAGCTAATCTTATAATTCAAAGAGTGAAGAAACAAATTTAATACTTTCCCCATTTCTTTAACAGCTCTTAAACGTTCCGAGATAAGAAGTCACCCTCATCTGCCAGGGCCTTGGAAAAGAGGGCGAAGGAGCGGACAGAAGTTAAAGGCACTCTTTTGACCTTGGGGTGGGAAATCGACCCTAAAGACAGAAGACTCAGCGATGTTCAACCGCATGAGGATGTAGAAAGCGATGAAAATCTATTTATCCACAAGACATGTGGCCTTCAACTGAAAAAGTGTCTTGATGATCACTCCATTGGCAAAGGATTCCAGAATAGTCCCCCATTCGAATCTCTGAGAGGTGACTGCCAAACAGGAGGTGACAATGGGGAAAAGACTTAATAACCAACGAGAAGATAACGTTCTACGGGACGGGTTGATGTCAGAAGTTTTAACGTAATAGGGAAGCCAGAAAATCTGAAAACGGAAATGGAGAGGCTCAATCTAGATACGGTAGGGTCATTGAAGTGAAAAGGTAGGAAGAAAAGGGTTTCTGGTCAGATGAGTACAGGGCAATGTCAACACCAGCAGAAAATGACATAACGGGACTAGGATTCGTTAGAATAGGAAGGTATGGCGGAGAGGCTGAGAAACAGCTCAGTGACGGGGTTGTTCTCATCGGAATCGAAGCAAGCCGACAACCATACTTCAGGTATATATGGCGACTTTGCAAGCTGAGGATGAACAGACAGAGGAAGTATACGAGGATACTGAATGGGTAATATAGTATGTAAAGGGGACGAAACTCTAATAGGCATCAGGGACTGGAATGCGGTTGTGCCGGCCGCGGAAGTCTCGCGGTTCTAGGCGCGCAGTCCGGAACCGTGCGACTGCTAAGGTCGCTGGTTCGAATCCTGCCTCGGGCATGGATGTGTGTGATGTCCTTAGGTTAGTTAGGTTTAAGTAGTTCTAAGTTCTAGGGGACTAATGACCACAGCAGTTGAGTCCCATTGTGATCAGAGCCATTTGAACCATTTTTGAATGTGGTTGTAGGGCAAGAAGAATAAGAAAGGGTTACAGGAAAATACGGGCTCCGTTCAGAAATGCGAGAGATCAGAAAGTCTTAATGAGTTCTGCAATAAATTCAGCTGGTAATAGGGAATACCCTGTTGATGAATCAGGAGAGGAGGAGGTATACTTGGGAAAGGTCATGTGTTACCAGAAGAATTCAGTTACATTACATCATTGTCAGGCGGAGATCCTGAAATCAGATACTGGGCAGTAAGACGTACCCAGGAGCATATACAAACCCATATTACAATTTTGCAGTGATGAAGAACACATTAACTATGTGATGAACACTTGCCGACAAGAGAAATACGAAAATTGTACTAGTCGAATCAATATTTTCAATGCACTCAGGAGTTAGAATTGCATATAGAAACATCAACAGCAGCGTTACTGGATCGACCAAGCACACAAATATTCGTAATGGACGATAATGTGAAATCAATATTGTAACAGAACAGCGTTACGGATGGAAGAGGACTCGATCCTCAGGATAGTATACAAAAGCTCGAGCTCATGTCATGGACAGATCTATTAACCTGCCTACTTCACAAACCCACGCAAGTGTGTCGTCAGATGTAGATATGACACTTGCAGGGACGTAGGTCAGTTACCACACTGCAGATCGGAACCTGTGAGAGAAACACAACTAAGTGACCTTAGTCTCATTCAGTTCACCATGACAGACGCAGTAAATGAGAGAAGCAAATATCCAACCCGGGAGTTTATACAATCTAAGCAAAGAAAACTCAGAACTTTTAAAGGCTATTTTGGAGGTACAACCACTACAAGGAAGCGGATCTTACAGTGACCACGAAATCATGGAATTTGTGAAACCGCTGCACATGAGGCAAACAAGACGATGCCAACATTCGTTATAAAGTCAAAAGGGTTTAAAATACCCTACATTTCCGCCTGACAATCCCTAAGACGAAGAGCAAGACAAATGAGTAAATAATATGAGAGGTTGACAGGGGAGACAGAAAGAGATGGAAATCAGAATCTCTACTAAACAGCCAAGTGATCACATACAGAAATATTACAGTAAACAGTAGAAAAATGACAGGCTTATATTCCGATCAGTAGGTAACAGATTTAGAGATATTTCCATAAAAACTTGTAACAATCAAGGTTCGATGACCCTCTTTGTTGTGTACCTTTTGAAAATTCGATGACGATGGAATGCAAGACATGCCGTAATCACTACGAACTCTGCTGCCAAATCATCCGATAGTAGCAAAGACACAATCGCCAACATTTCTAAATTGTAATTACAACAATAAATAACATAACAATAACAAAACTCACAGATGATGCTGCAATTGCAGTGAAACATGTCTGGGACAAAATCAAAATATTGTTTTGCTAAAGGCGGACCTCACACAAAAACATATGTTATTGTTAAAGCAAACTAAGACAAAAGAGCTTCAACATCATGATTGAAAAGAAAGAACATGGGTTGCATAAATTTATAGACAAGTCCTGCGTCATCTAGTAAACTTACTACATTGTTCAATATCTGACAACGTGAAACGTCCCCTTAGAAAAATTATACATGACTGTGCTTAAATTGAAACACAATATTTTTTTTTTAGCGCAACGCAATCTGACTTTCAGAAATCCCTACAAAAGAATGGCCCTGACTAACATTAACCTATACCTTTCACAAATCACTTACCTCACAAAAATCTTCGTTACTCAAGCTACTGCAATACAGCGAGCGCCACTACTGCCAACTAAATAAAAGATTCAAACTACTGAAGGCACTAACTACTGATAGGCATATTTGGCAAATGAAAGATTTTGATAGAGAAGAAACAATGTATTTACCTTAATAGTGTTCAAAGGTCATAATATACACTCCTGGAAATTGAAATAAGAACACCGTGATTCATTGTCCCAGGAAGGGGAAACTTTATTGACACATTCCTGGGGTCAGATACATCACATGATCACACTGACAGAACCACAGGCACATAGACACAGGCAACAGAGCATGCACAATGTCGGCACTAGTACAGTGTATATCCACCTTTCGCAGCAATGCAGGCTGCTATTCTCCCATGAGCCGGCCGAAGTGGCCGTGCGGTTAAAGGCGCTGCAGTCTGGAACCGCAAGACCGCTACGGTCGCAGGTTCGAATCCTGCCTCGGGCATGGATGTTTGTGATGTCCTTAGGTTAGTTAGGTTTAACTAGTTCTAAGTTCTAGGGGACTAATAACCTCAGCAGTTGAGTCCCATAGTGCTCAGAGCCATTTTTATTCTCCCATGGAGACGATCGTAGAGATGCTGGATGTAGTCCTGTGGAACGGCTTGCCATGCCATTTCCACCTGGCGCCTCAGTTGGACCAGCGTTCGTGCTGGACGTGCAGACCGCGTGAGACGACGCTTCATCCAGTCCCAAACATGCTCAATGGGGGACAGATCCGGAGATCTTGCTGGCCAGGGTGGTTGACTTACACCTTCTAGAGCACGTTGGGTGGCACGGGATACATGCGGACGTGCATTGTCCTGTTGGAACAGCAAGTTCCCTTGCCGGTCTAGGAATGGTAGAACGATGGGTTCGATGACGGTTTGGATGTACCGTGCACTATTCAGTGTCCCCTCGACGATCACCAGTGGTGTACGGCCAGTGTAGGAGATCGCTCCCCACACCATGATGCCGGGTGTTGGCCCTGTGTGCCTCGGTCGTATGCAGTCCTGATTGTGGCGCTCACCTGCACGGCGCCAAACACGCATACGACCATCATTGGCACCAAGGCAGAAGCGACTCTCATCGCTGAAGACGACACGTCTCCATTCGTCCCTCCATTCACGCCTGTAGCGACACCGCTAGAGGCGGGCTGCACCATGTTGGGGCGTGAGCGGAAGACGGCCTAACGGTGTGCGGGACCGTAGCCCAGCTTCATGGAGACGGTAGCGAATGGTCCTCGCCGATACCCCAGGAGCAACAGTGTCCCTAATTTGCTGGGAAGTGGCGGTGCGGTCCCCTACGGCACTGCGTAGGATCCTACGGTCTTGGCGTACATCCGTGCGTCGCTGCGGTCCGGTCCCAGGTCGACGGGCACGTGCACCTTCCGCCGACCACTGGCGACAACATCGATGTACTGTGGAGACCTCACGCCCCACGTGTTGAGCAATTCGGTGGTACGTCCACCCGGCCTCCCGCATGCCCACTATACGCCCTCGCTCGAAGTCCGTCAACTGCACATACGGTTCACGTCCACGCTGTCGCGGCATGCTACCAGTGTTAAAGACTGCGATGGAGCTCCGTATGCCACGGCAAACTGGCTGACACTGACGGCGGCGGTGCACAAATGCTGCGCAGCTAGCGCCATTCGACGGCCAACACCGCGGTTCCTGGTGTGTCCGCTGTGCCGTGCGTGTGATCATTGCTTGTACAGCCCTCTCGCAGTGTCCGGAGCAAGTATGGTGGGTCTGACACACCGGTGTCAATGTGTTCTTTTTTCCATTTCCAGGAGTGTATATAGCAGTTCATGACATCCAGTCTTACAAATTTCATAACTCCGCCATGTCTCTCCCCACATCCACCACTGCTGGCGGCTCACCTCCAACCGCGCAGCGCTACGCGCTGTTCGCATCCAGCTGCCCAACACTACAATGGCAGACAACAATGCAAACCAGCCACAGACTGTACACAGGACAGCCAGTGATTTTGATACAGAGCGCTACGTGGCATTACCAATATAAAACCTAAACAGCCTACTTACAAACGTTATTAAATGTGTTTTCCATAGGGCAAGTGGCACAGCATTTGAAAAACCCGGAATAGTGCATAGAATTCGGAAAACTCGAACATCGATATACTCAGTAACATCTAAAAGCAGGGAAATCTGTAGCTCCCGACATTCGAACTCCGTTAAGAACCTGTACGTGCAGTTGTGTGTTAGACTACAGCAACTTGTTCACGGGCGATGCAGGATGATGAGGAGAGAAATGGTCTCATGTTAATGTTCCAGTGCTTGGAAACTGCTATGGGGATAACAGAAAATACTTCAAAAAAAACTAGTTAATCGATATGTACTGGAAAGAAAATATTTCTCATACTGCTAAAACAAGGCGTCTCTTCTGAACTGGTTCAAATTTTTACAGGCCGTTCTGGTGTTCGTCATTAAGGCTTCTTTAATAGAGCCGGAGATTTCGCTGCAAATTGAATAATCGCAGCGTTCAGTGCGGGCAGTTAATTAATCAGAGACATCGGGTGATGGTATCTGGCTGCCTCGCTTAATCTGCATGCTAATTGGAGGGGAGCGGTCGGACGCCGCGTGTGCCGCGGGTTGCCTAACGAGCGGCGCCTTGTCTCTCTGTAGGCAGCGTGCTGTGTCAACTGGTCGCGCACGCACAAAGACCGAGCAATACCTGTCGTCCACGCTACATTGAAATATCTCACGCAGACGGCAGCATTCAGTATATTGCTTCAACTTGGATGTAACTTCACGAAATAATTGCATCCAGGTTCAAAATATTCGGCTGTGGGTAGCTTTGCGTCCGCTTTTTTAATCACTATTCATGCACTAATTTTCATAACATGAGGACTATATTTACAATAAACTACGTGAGTGTATTTATGTATGTAGGTACAAGAATTATAGCGACGTTCGTTGTATTGGCAGGAGAGAGGAGAGAGAGTCAAATGCATACACACTGGGATATTCTGAAACCTAACATACAACCAGTTACACATAAAAACATCGCGCGGCGTGGCTGCACGGTTAGAGGCGCCATGTCACGGATTGCGCGGCATCTCCCGCCGAAGATTCGGGGGCTTCCTCTGGCATGTGTGTGTATGTTGTTCTTCGCAGAAGTTAGTTCAAGAATTGTGTAAATCTAGGGACCGATTACCTCAGCAGTTTGGTCCCTTATGAATTCACACACACATTTTTTCCACACAAAAAGTAAACAGAACAGAACAAAGTATGATATCGTCTAATGAAATTTGGACAAATATGTGGTAATAAGTTTATGGCTGCAATCAATATTATGTTTAAGTTTTCGGTAGTTTAATGGTGTATTTTGCAAATCACTTAAACCATTGACTGGAAGAACATATGTTATGATGCAATACAACAAAACTATCCCCATGGTAACCATAACACAAATTATTTGTGTATTTTAATAAAACTGTAACCCAAATAACAAGTCTTACAAAGACTCTTCTCATGAGTTGGAATTAGGGCAATTGTATTTAATACATATAAAAAAGTAGTGTGGTTGCAAAAGATTCTTCAGTTTTGATAATTAAATAAAACTATCATGCTGTGGCAAAAACACTGTACTACTAGTGGTTCACAAAGGAATCACAATTTTACTATGGTGAGCTGAAAAGTAATGCCTTCGAATTTCTCATGTCTTTCAGACATGTTGCTGTACCTGACAGGATGTCGCATTGATCAGCAATAGTGAAGCAAATAGAGAATGAAGACACTTTTAATATGAAATTATTGTGTTAATTGCTTTAAATTATTGTTCCATTAATTGATTTATAAACCCCTGGGTTTCGTTCATGACCCCCTGGGGATAATCTATACTTCTGAGAATGCCCCTCCCCTTACCCTTCCCCTTCCCTTCTCCATCCACTTCCCCTTCCCACCCTCCCCCTCCCCCACCCCTCTCGGAAAGCCCCAACACTCAAGCTCTGCCCCTCGCCGATACGATCATACTTTTGATGTCACATTAATTGAATAGTTTATCAATTACCATCAACTCATCCTCCTTCTCCCAGTCTTCCCTTCTCTTCCCCCTCTTGTCTCTTCCCTTCCCCCATTTAGCCGCAGTTTTAGATAGTAAATACCACCGACCACGAACCGGAAGTCGGCGTTCTTTGATATTTTATACCCGGAAACCTACTTTGTTCCCTCTCAAGTGGCTAGATCCTAGTGTAACATCTCCATGTTAAACCGGTAGACCAAGCCAACATGCCTACCCTACGAGGGAACTGCATTTGTTCTCAAGGACCGCCAACAAAGTTTCAGGCGGCAACATTCCTTTATACCTACATCCATACCCCGCAAGCCACCTGACGGTGTGTGGCAGAGGGTAACTTGAGTACCTCTATCGGTTCTCCCTTCTATTCCAGTCTCGTATTGTCCGTGGAAAGAAAGATTGTCAGTACGCCTCTGTATGGGCTCTAAGCTCTCTGACTTTATCCTCATGGTCTCTTCGCGAGATATACGTAGGAGGGAGCAATATACTGCTTGACTCCTCGGTGAAGGTATGTTCTCGAAACCTAGCAAAAGCCCGTACAGAGCTACTGAGCGTCTCTACTGCGAAGTCTTCCACTGGAGTTTATCTATCATCCCCGTAACGCTTTCGCGATTACTAAATGATCCTGTAACCAAGCGCGCTGCTCTCCGTAGGATCTTCTCAATCTCTTCCATTAATCCTATCTGGTACGGATCCCACACTGCCGAGCAGTATTCAAGCAGTGCGCGAACAAGTGTACTGTAAGCTACTTCCTTTGTTTTCGGATCGCATTTCCTTAGGATTCTTCCAATGAATCTCAGTCTGGCATCTGCGTTACCAACGATTAACTTTATATCATCATTCCATTTTAAATCACTCCTAATGCCTACTCCCAGATCATTTATGGAATTAACTGCTTCCAGTTGCTGACCTGCTATATTGTAGCTAAATGATAAACGATCTTTGTTTCTATGTATTCACAGCAGAGTACACTTGTCTACATTGAGATTCAATTGCCATTCCCTGCACCATGTGTCAATTCCTTACAGATCCTCCTACATTTCAGTACAATTTTCCATTGTTAAAACCTCTCGATATACTACAGCATCATCCGCAAAAAGCCTCAGTGAACTTCCGATGTTATCCACAAGGTCCTTTATGTATATTGTGAGTAGCATCGGTCCTAAAACACTCCCCTGTGGTACACCTGAAATCACTTTTACTTCGGAAGACTTCTCTCCATTGAGAATGAGATGCTGCGTTCTGTTATCTGGGAACTCTTCAATTCAATCACACAATTGGTCTGATAGTCCATATGCTCTTACTTTGTTTATTAAACGAATGTGGGGAACTGTATCGAACGACTTGTGGAAGTCAAGAAACACGGAATCTACCAGGGAACACGTGTCTGTGGCCTTCTGAGTCTCGTGGACGAATAGCGCGAGCTGGGTTTCACACGATCGTCTTTTTCGAAACCCATGCTGATTCCTACACTGTAAATTTCTAGTCTCCAGAAAAGTCATTATACTCGAACATAACACGTGTTCCAAAATTCTACAACTGATCGACGTGAGAGATATAGGTCTATAGTTATGCACATCTGTTCGACGTCTCTTCTTGAAAACGGGGATGACCTGTGCCCTTTTCCAATCCTTTGAAACGCTGCGCTCTTCTAGACACCTACGGTACATAGCTCCAAGAAGGGGGGCAAGTTCCTTCGCGTACTCTGTGTAAAATCGAACTGGTATCCCATCAGGTCCAGTGGCCTTTCCTCTTTTGAGTGATTTTAATTGTTTCTCTGTCCCTCTATTGTCCTTTTCGATATCTACAATTTTGTCATCTGTGCCACAATCTAGAGAGGGAACTACAGTACAGCTTTGGAAAAAGACATTTAGTATTTGATGGAGAAATTCCAGACTCGCTCCCTGTATCTATCAAGTAGTTACTTCCTGTTTGTGTCAACACGTGGATGGACCAACGTGTCCAAGCACGCAGATGGGGGTTTTCATTCCTCCTCAGAATATTGTGTCGTTATTGGCTAATGCTGCTCACAGAGAGCTGATGCAATTGAAACAGCATATATGGCGGGAAATAGTCCATTTGCACTACCCTGTCAAATTAATTCCTTAATAATTTACGTGAGTGAAACAGATCGCTTAAAACACTCACCACCGCTTTAAGATGATCCTTCTTGGTAATATAACGTATTTTCAACGTTTGAGAATCACAAGAAAACATTTTGTAAATCGAGTAATTTCCGCCACAAATACACTGTAGCACAAAATATATCCGAAATGATAATTAAATCAAGACCCTACGCTGTCGACAGGCGTTGATATACATCAACGGGGACAGTTGAAAATATATGCCCCGACCGGGACTCGAACCCGGGATCTCTTTCTCACAGGGAAGACGCTCTATCAATCTGAGCCACCGAGGGCACAGAGGATAGTGCGACTGCAGGGATTTAGCCCTTGCACGCTCCCCGTGAGATTCACATTCACAACTTAATGTCCACAGACTACATTCGTAGTGCCTCTGCCCACTACACTCATTACTCGGGTGGTGTCACCGCCAGACACCACACTTGCTAGGTGGTAGCCTTTAAATCGGCCGCGCTCCGTTAGTATACGTCGGACCCGCGTGTCGCCACTATCAGTGATTGGAGACCGAGCGCCGCCACACGGCAGGTCTAGTCTAGAGAGACTCACTAGCACCCGCCCCAGTTGGACAGCCGACTTTGCTATCGATGGTTCACTGACTACATACGCTCTCATTTGCCGAGACGACAGCTTAGCATAGCCTTCAGCTACGTCATTTGCTACGACCTAGCAAGGTGCCATATTCAGTTACTATTCTGAACAGATAATATTGTGAATCATGTATCGTCAAGAGCGACGTTCATCATTAATGGATTAAAGGCATCAAACTAATCACGTCCGCTTTCTGAATTCTAATTTCTTGTCATGTTCCAGACCTCACGTCAGTATAGTTCTTCCCTCCTCACGCCAGCCTACGTGAGCTAAAACGCGTGCATTTCGGCCTCCTCTAGTAACACGGTGTTGGCTCTTCTGCCAACATAACAACTTGCAGCAGACAATCTGACCGAGTCCCGTAAGAGTTTGGACAATGCGTGTGCATCCGCACAGAAGAAAAAGGTCAATGGCTGGTTAGACTTAACTATATATGGGGATGGTATCTGTGCTTTCGGACATGTCCGAAAGCACATATACCATCTCCATATACAAATACGAGTATATCCGAGGTCTTGTATGCATCCACGTTTGAGAACACAAGCACTCTCCTCCAGTACAATGATTTCACTAAATATACCTGCCAAAAAAAGCCTTCTGATTGCTAACACTCACGATCTGGAAGTGCGCATTATCTACTGGCTGCCAGGGAGCCATCGACGTGCCGGCCGGAACATCGCATCTACACGCACACACCGGTCTGGAGAAGCCAGCCCACCCATAGACCACGTCAAGAGTTGTGCACATATCTCCAGCCGTACCAGATGCTCAGAGCCCGGAGAGACTGTCAACCGATCAGTTTCAGTTTACACTCGCCATTTTGAATCATCCGATTATGTCGCCACTCAACCAGTATGTTACTTCGCCGTTGAACGACTCAGAGGGTAACGCCGGATCTTGTGCCTGAGACTGTGGGAAAGAGGTGATAAGTTGTAAAATTTTTAATATTTAACTGGTCCGCCACTGGCTAAGTTGCAGTTTCCAGTCGGCCAAACCCTCGTGACCGTCCCTGCTGCTGGCTGGGCACACTGTGAGAAATGCAGGTCCGGCTTGCACATATAGTTCGAAGTGCAACTCCATCACCGAAGTATAGTCTTCCTAGTTTCGAAAATCTCTTTACCCAACCTAAGACAGGGATGTTGTTGTCAATACACGCCGAATGTCTCTGACGAATTGGAGATTTCCGCCTTTTATACAATATATATTTGAAGACAGATGAAATCGGAGCATACACGCTTTTTCAAATCGCTAAAGTATCGTGACTTGTTGTGAAAATCCTGTACAACAGTAGGCATAGGATATATTTCCTTTAAGTATTCCGTCTTCTTATCTGCTTAAGGTTTATTATATCTTGCATCACAGGCCTAGAATATTAAACTCATTTTTGACTCATAACAGAGAGCTAGCACCACGTTGTAGCCTTGTAACAAGATGAATCTTCACTTACAAAGTCTCTTAAGCTTGCCAGATACCTCATTACTTACGAAGGCCCATAAGGTAGGTGCACAGAGGAGCTATAAATATTAGGTTTATACTACATATTGCTTCATAAATTCGGTAATATAGCCATTTTATTACGATGATCACTCTCTCTATAGTTGGGAGACTGAAATTTCGCTGAAGTGTCTTGCTGTAACGAAAAGATGCCTAATTACCGCTCCAGCTCGGGAAGCATTTTCTTGGTACTCTCTCTTCTTCGCTTCCATCCTCCAGGTGACACGTCATTTATATCAAACTAAGTGACTAATTAATTAAATTCGTCATGAGAGTCCCTTTGCATGGTGAATAATTGTTTTCTTGCAGTCGATTTACACTCGGCACGAAGTTCAAAAGGGTGTCCTTGGAGAGAAGGTGACATTCTTTTCGAGGAACAATATTGAGAAAATTTTGTGAACAGACATTTGCGACTGACTGCAGGAGGTTTCTACTGCCACGAAGATAAGATACAAGAAATTAGCACTCATACGGAGGCACAAAGAGGGGAATAATATTGATAAAATTTAGTCAACTGACATTTGAAGGTGACTGCAGAAGATTTCTACTGCCACGAAGATAAGATACGAGGAATAACCGTTCATTTGGAGGCACAAAGAGAGTCTCTTTCCCCCGCTCTATATGCCAGTGGAACAGGAAATTGAATGACTAGTATACAGGGTACCTTACTCCACGCACCATATGATGAGTTGCGAAGTAAGCATACAGATGTAATGTGAAGTTAGTCTGCCTATTAAGATATCACGCCATGCATTTATAGGCACACAAAACTCACGGAAGAATGTAGTCTTTTATTTATCGAGGAAACAAAAGCCTGAAGTTCTGCTGCTGATTGTCTCTCAATAAAAATTTTCGTAACAACTTCTAATTTTTCCATTGCAGTAACTTTGGGAGATTTATGTGAGAGGTGGTAATATGGCTGCCCACAACACTTAGAAGAAGCGGTATAGAGCTCACCTCTCAACTCCTCTTTCGTCAGAGTATTGCTTACCTGCCATATTCTGACGAATACTGCGGTCTTCGATATATAGCGTTTGAAAACACCTGTTTCCGACGAATGAGAGATGTCCTCCGCCAAGTTATAGACCCCAGTTAACTCTCTCGAAATCCAATCACGTTCCGACAGCAACGTCTGGCTGTCTAGTTCTCCATCCATTACTGACAAGGTAGAGAGCTATCGCAGCGAGAAAAATTGCACATTACGGTACAGGAGGAAATTCACAACAATGCAGAATATACGTGGACGGTATGAAGAAATTTAAAGGCATGGCACCTACAAATCATCGATATCGACTGACTATCTGTCTCCCTGCGCATGTTGCAAACTTTTTTTTTTTGTAATCCTTTGATTACTATGCTAGAAATGCGACATGTAATGGTGTCAGAGTCTTCGTTGACAGCACCGTCTCTCTCTCTCTCTCTCCTCTCGTTACTTTTATAACATCCTACCGAGTAAAAAATACAGATTATAAACACTTCTTCAACGTCACGTGGTAGAGAACTCAATAAGATTTTATCCGACGCATCGAAAACAAATACCGTCTGCGTGTTGACATCGGAGCAAGTGGACAGTGATCAAAGTCGCTTCCACAGACCTATGTAAAGTTTTGTCGCCTGTATACTAGGACTACAATAGCCCACAGGCTAGCAACCACAGCAGACAGTTCCTTTGTTGTATTTTTATAAGTTTGATGCCCCGTTTTTTGATGTGATACATCCAAGCAATGTATGACATACATTTTGTTTTTCAACAGTGACTTTGAGGTCTGTGTCAGGTGCTTAACGCACATCAACACTTTTTGATCCATTGGCTATCACAGAAAGCTGATGATCACATGGTGTAAGGTAAGCTGCTCCCACAACACACAGGATGGTTGAAATAAAAGACATAGGCGGTGTTCCTTATTGATACAAAACTGGAAGACACAGCAACATATTGAAATTGGAAGAGTTTGCAGGATTGTGAAGTTAACACGAACGTACACCGCTAAGGCTACGCAGTTCTGCACTTAAACATACAATAATGTTAATAAATTGTGGTTTCCGACATATTACTCGCATGTAATGCAGTGTTATTAATACATCACTGCAGGGGAAATATATTTCCAACATCTGACACACATTCAGCCTGCAAGTTTTCCATCCCACTCACTATAGTTAGAAACTTCAAGATGATACAACTACTACCATCCATACCAAAGGGAAAACAACATAGTTTCTTAGTGGAACATGCATTATATAAGTTCCTGGAGGTGTATAGCGCACACTGTTCGCGTCCAGTTACGGTTCAGAAACTGTGCTATCTTCGCATCATTCCTATAAAACGATCGCCAGCAACAGCAAATGTATGAAACAGCGACATCTTATGAGAAAATAGACAAATACTAGAAGTGGTGTTTGGCATGTGAAATTACGCACCATGCTGCACTAACTCTGTTAACAGAACACAGTCTCTTCCACACATAAGAACTTTCAAGCAATTGTGTACACAGGGATTGCAGTACTTCACAAAACCCTGTCACTGACAGAATCACTGCAGTTATGAAACTGAAGATTCGATGTCCAAGATATGGCAGCGAGATGGAATACCCCGCATTCATCTTCTTTCACCAACGGGAGGGTGTCTAAATAGGTTTTCCTTGAGTTTGGTAGACATGATTCATCATAGATGCGTTGGAAGTCCTCTGCTGACTGTGATATGCTGAGGTTTGCTGTTAACTATTGCAGATATAGCGCTCTAAGTCACACCAATTGGACGCAGTTGTATACGAATCGAATCCAGGCTATAGCTCACAACTGGTACAGCCTGAGAGAACAACGGCCAAAATGCTTAAATGTGCGATAAATGACCTGTCACAACATCTGCCTGTCTCTGGAATGCATAATCAGTATACCAATAAATCCTGCCTCGTTAAAACCACTCTCACCCTATTACTCTATCTATTTTCTACCATCCCTCAACGCAGATCCATTAGGGCCATTTGTTTCGCTTTTCTAGGAAAGCATCCAACACAGCAGTTAACTTAGATGTATTCCTATTATCTCAGTAGACAAACTGCAGAATATTTTTAAAACCCACGCAGCTGCCAGTCAAAGATGGAACACGGAACTTCCTCGGGGTGACCACCAGCAGGCGAACCAGTGGCGCGAAGGTGACAAGTTGACTCTTCACTTCTGATTGCGACTGCTTGCCTCACACAACCCTACATCTCCGCCCGCCGCTGCTTCGTCTCCAGTGGCAGCGTGCAACCACCTGAGCTGTGGACAACACGCAGAGGTCTTGTCACCTTCGCACCGCTAGGTCTCCTGGTGAGGCCACTTTCGAAACAAGTATCATGTTGCGCTACGGGCGGTCCAGTCTCTGTGTTCTCATACATCAGCTACTGAGAATCTCTGTTGTTACTGATCAATGCCCAGTGCAGGCACACGCCTACGCCTTTGTTCATGGTGGACGTTACAATTTAAACGCCCTCTGTCCATGTGCAGTACGCCGTGGCCAGGAGTTAGTCAGCCTGCCACGAGTTGCGTCTGACACACTTCTGGGGCAGTTTAGTTGATCTCTGGCACTGCCTGTTCTTACGCATGCTGTCTCCAGTGCTTTGTGCGACAGCTACCACTGACATCGTCTTGACGCAACATGTTTTCGCTTCCTGTAATCCCGTCTCTAGTACGATGAATAAAGAACTATTTTACACAGTGACGTTTCATTATCGGCTCGAAAAGCGGCTGCTAAGCGACCTTCATCTCTACAACCCACGACTTCGCCAGTAATTTGGACCTTCTCCTGAATTTATTCCTTCTTATTAATCATCATTCTTTTGACATATTTGATGCAGCACAGAACGAGTTCCTCTGCCGTGCCAACCTCATCATGCAAGAGTAGTATTTGCAACGTATTTCATCTTTTATTTGCTCAATGTATTCCGATGTCTGTCTTTCTCTACAAATTATACCCCCTACAGTTCTCTCTAGTATCATAGAAGTTACCGCATGCTCTATCGTCCCTTCCTGTTGTTAGCGTTTACCATATGGCCCTTTCTTCGTCAGATCTGCTGAGAATCTCCTAATTCATTACATTAACCCACCTAACATTTAATATTGTTTTGTACCACCATTTCCCAAATACTTTTTTACTTTCTGCTGCCCATAATTCACTATCATGTAATTCTGTACTCCAAATGTACGTGCTCAGATATTTCATTCCCAGATTAAGGCCTATGTCTGATACTAGTAGTATTCTCTTTGTCACGAATGCAATCTTTGGCTGTCCACCTTGATACGTTCGTCATGCATTACAGTATTTTGCTTTCGTGGTAACAGAATTCCTTAATTTCATGTACTAGGGGATCAGCAAATTTGGTGTTAAGTTTCTCGGTATTCTCATTTCTGCTACTCGAAATTACTTTTATTTCTTTCCAATTTACTCTCATTCCACACTCTGTACTCAGTCTGTTCATTCCATTCATCAAATCCTGCAATTTTTTTCACTTTGACTGAGCAGGGCAGTATCATCGTTCTGTCTTTTCTATACGCGGAGTCAGTCCTTTCGACTATCACTTCTTTTCGAATTTCTTTAAATTTTTCCCGCAGACATTTCGTCTTGCATCCGTGCACTTCCTATGTATTTCGTCCGTAAGTGATTTATGTTTGATGTATACCTGTCCTTCCCTGAAAACTTTTGTAGTTTCATCTTTCGTCGAACAACTAAATTGTTTCTTCTGTTTCCCAAGTTTCGTCGTTGTTACCTTCCTAATACCTGTGTTTCCTTTTCCAACATCTGTGACCACCTTTCTTTTACAGATGCCTACTTCTCTTCAACTGAACTGCGTACTGTGTTACTTTTTATCGCAGTATCCACATCTTTAGCAAACTTAAGACGCGTCTCGCCTTTTATCATTACTTCGGTATGCCAGTTCCTTCCGCGCTGACTCTTCGTACAGTTATCTTAATCTCCATCATTACTAAACGGTGATCTGAATAACAGCTGCTGTATACGCCTTAGGTTTGAATAACTGATTTCGGAACCTCTGTCTGACCATGATGCAGCCCAGCTGGAATCTTCCCGTTTTTCCAGGCCTTTTCCAAGTATACCTCCTCCATTGTTTTGATTCTTTAATAGAGTACTCACTATTACTAGCTGAAATTTAATGCAGAACTGAGTTAGCCTTTCACCTCTTATCCCTACTTCCATGCCCCTACTTTACCGTAAACCTCTCTACTGTTCCTTTCCCAGCAAACGTATTCCTATCCCTCACTATTATTGGATTTTAATAAGCCTTTACATACTTAATTCCTTTATATATATATATATATATATATATATATATATATATATATATATATTTTGGATCGGCAGGGAACAGGATTAGAAGTTGGTTTGAGCTGAATCCAGCGAAAATTGCAAGAAGTCCCATCAAATTGGAATTATTTTAAAAAAAATTTCAGATTCATTGTGCAACATGGACACAGTCATATGACATGGAGTTAAAGAAACAAATAACACACAACCTTTAGTAAATACGATCCTCACCCATTTAAAAAGGTAAGATCATCACACATCTCCAATAAACTCTATTAAGAAATATGAACAAAGAAATATATTTACTTTAAAATTACACTGAATGGCACTAATATCCGTATGCATGAGTCTGATGCCAGAGTAGCTTTAAATTTATGTCACCTGTATTTTTTGACCAAATCTTAGTTAGGTTGGTTAGGATTTAAATGAATCGTGTTCCTAAAGTTCCCTGTTGTGCGGGAAAGGCATCTTCTCCGAAGAATAAATGAAATCCGTGAAATGTAAGTCCTGCTATAACCGAATCACCAATACTGAGTGCTTTTAGCAATGAAGATAAGAAAATAAATTTCCATTCACGTAAAATGAACGCAGTGGAATCATAGCAGTTAGCAAAATTTGGAAAAAAAATCCTATGCATTTAGTTAACGAATCAAGAAAATGAAAGGTAGCCAGGTCACTACGTGAACAAAA
Organism: Schistocerca nitens; assembly: GCF_023898315.1. NCBI lineage: Eukaryota > Metazoa > Arthropoda > Insecta > Orthoptera > Acrididae > Schistocerca > Schistocerca nitens. Next base: position 360,703,408 of record NC_064615.1, on the reverse strand, counting down.
TCACTGATTCTGTATTTAATGTTTTGTATTACTGGTAAATATATTTTAGAATACTTGGTTTGTTATCAGGCGAAAATTGCATGAAATTGTGAAACATTACCTTAGCAAATTTTTAAATGGGTAACAGTGGCCAAATACTACTCAATTATGTATCAAAGCGTGGAAACAATTTATTAATAAACAGAGAACAACAAAATTTCATTAGCTGTGAATGGTCACGTAAAACGCAAAAATCGTGACATCAGTCACTATAATGCTTACAGTCGCTAGTTTTGCGCATAAGGCCCTTATACTTGTTCATTACCAAATGCTGTTATTTAAATTGGAAAACAGCGTAATTAGAGCCGAGTTCAATAATCACTTTCATATAATTCACAGCCACGTAATATGCAAAGATAAGTTTCAGTTGGAATAGTCAGCCAAAAATTCGCGAATTGGTATTACTGATTATTGTATCATGTATTGTGTATTGAACTGTGGAACTAGAAACGACGGACAGGCGTCGTCCCGCCGTAGCTCTCAGTGGTTCACAACCCCACAACAGGCCACAGCAGTCCAGCCATATCACCACAGCGGACCCAAGGATATTGTGCGGTTCAGCCTCCAGTGGACCTCCTCCCTACCCCGCCCCCAGGATCGTCTCATACCAGATGAGTGTAACCCCAAATGTCAGCATGATAGCGTTTTATGGTGTACGTGTACCTGGAGACGGTGTTTTCTCAGCAATCGCCGACATTGTGTATCTGAGGCGGAATAAGGGCAACCAGCCCGCATTCGCCGAGGCAGATGGGAACCGCCTTAAAAACCATCCACAGGCTGGCCGGCACACCGGACCTCGACACTAATCGGCCGGGCGGATTCGTGCCGGGGACCGGCACGCCTTCCCGCTCGTGACTCAGCACGTGACACCGAGTGGATAGGTGGGCGGGCATTACTGGTTATACTGCTTGTCACCAATTATTGTTAAGCTCAGATTACTACTGTCATTTTCTCAAGACGTAACTAACACTGCTGACTGAATGCAGTTGCGTAAAATGAAAACTTAGCTAGGAAAAATACACAAAAATATCTTTCACTGGATTTCACTTAGTTAAGAACTGCTTTTGAAATTACTGTTCAAATTACTAGATTTAGGCACTGCGGTTTATTTTTGCCTTGGAAGCTATTGAAACTTTATTTACTGTTACTTCTTTCTATACAGCAGAAAGTTACCCACTGCTTAGTTAGTTCATTTGAAAACATTGCAATGGCTCCTCATTTATCAGCATTTACTTTGGTTAATAATAAAGAATATGGTGGAACTCACTTTGGTAAATTGTCTTAAAACTCCTCCCAAACAGGCCATGAAGGCTCAACGGTACCGACCGGCCAGCGTGCCATCATCAGCCCACAGGCGTCACTGAATGTGGATATGGAGGGGCATGTGGTCAGCAAACCGCTCTCCCGACCGTAAGTCAGTTTCCGAGACCGGAGCCGCTACTAGTCAATCAAGTAGCTCCTCAGTTTGCTTCACAATGGCTGAGTGCACCTCGCTTGCCAACAGGGTTCGGCAGACCGGACGGCCACCCATCCAAGTGATAGCCCAGACCGAGAGCACTTAACTTCGGTGATCTCAGAGGAACCGGTGTTACCACTGCGACAAGGCCGTTGGCCCAAATTGTCTTAAACACAACTGATAATCAACGCTTTGAAATATCTTGCTATTATTCAGTCACAAAAGTAACTGCGACACTGGTTAGCCCTACAGAAGTCTAATTAAATAATTGATTTGATCTTACTTCGGGTTGAGTTGACGGCGGTGTAAGTAAGGTATTGTTGGTTGATAATGTGTGGCACAGGCTCTACTTCTTGCAACTCCACAGTAAGTAAAACTGGATGCACAGTATTCTCCATGTTCCTTGGTATTTCTTGTAGCGGTTGTACCGTGCCCGCTTAATGCTTTTCACTTTGCCTAGCAAGATCAGACTTCATCCGAGCTATTACATATTTTAGTACCTGTGCCTTACGACCATGTCGCAACACATGCGCCGCATCCCTACTTCCTGCACCATTCTGCGTACGCGACTCGACTAATCTTTTCGTATCTCACCACCTTTCTCTAATCCAGGAGCACATCGGATCGCAGCGGACGAAGAACAGCACATTGACTGCTTCTGCCATTCTTGCGGAATGTCTGGGACAAAGTTAACAGCGGCAGTGCCACGAAGATGAACGGGCGGGATACAGTAGGAGTAGTAGCTTTGTTCATCTGTAGATTTCTTTTTACAAGGATATAGGACATGTCAAATTATTTACGAGTTTAGACCAATTTAAAATAAGATAATTCGGACACACATACAATTACAGATTTCTAGTTAGAGAGAATCAGTACATTTATTGAAACTTCCTGGCAGATTAAAACTGTGTGCCGGACCGTGACTCGAACTCGGGACCTTCGCCTTTCGCGGACAAGTGCTCTACCAGCTGAGGTACCCAAGCACGACTCACGCCCCGCCCTCACAGCTGTACTTCCGCCACTACCTTCCAAACTTTACAGAAGCTCTCCTGCGAATCTTGCAGTACTAGCACTCCTGAAAGAAAGGATATTGCGGAGACATGGCTTAGCCACAGCCTAGCGGATGTTTCCAGAATGAGATTTTCACTATGCAGCGGAGTGTGCGCTGATGTGAAACTTCCTGGCAGATTAAAACAGGGGTAGCTCAGTTGGCAGAGAACTTGCCCGCGAAAGGCAAATGTCCCGAGTTCGAGTCTCGGTCCGGCACACAGTTTTAATCTGCCAGGAAGTTTCACACCAGCACACACTCTGCTGCAGAGTGAGAATCTCATCCTGTATTACATTTATTGGTGGTATACAATACTTTTTTACAAATAACTTATTAAATGATGTAATGCCACACTGTTCGCCCATATATCACTATCAGTCACTGCTCACACTATACACACACTGTTTGATAACACTTCACTCACTACAAACACACAAACACACAAACACTTCACTCACTACAAACACACAAACACACAAACACTTCACTCACTACAAACACACAAACACACAAACACTTCACTCACTACAAACACTTCACTCACTACAAACACTTCACTCACTACAAACACTTCACTCACTACAAACACTTCACTCACTACAAACACTTCACTCACTACAAACACTTCACTCACTACAAACACTTCACTCACTACAAACACTTCACTCACTACAAACACTTCACTCACTACAAACACTTCACTCACTACAAACACTTCACTCACTACAAACACTTCACTCACTACAAACACTTCACTCACTACAAACACTTCACTCACTACAAACACTTCACTCACTACAAACACTTCACTCACTACAAACACTTCACTCACTACAAACACTTCACTCACTACAAACACTTCACTCACTACAAACACTTCACTCACTACAAACACTTCACTCACTACAAACACTTCACTCACTACAAACACTTCACTCACTACAAACACTTCACTCACTACAAACACTTCACTCACTACAAACACTTCACTCACTACAAACACTTCACTCACTACAAACACTTCACTCACTACAAACACTTCACTCACTACAAACACTTCACTCACTACAAACACTTCACTCACTACAAACACTTCACTCACTACAAACACTTCACTCACTACAAACACTTCACTCACTACAAACACTTCACTCACTACAAACACTTCACTCACTACAAACACTTCACTCACTACAAACACTTCACTCACTACAAACACTTCACTCACTACAAACACTTCACTCACTACAAACACTTCACTCACTACAAACACTTCACTCACTACAAACACTTCACTCACTACAAACACTTCACTCACTACAAACACTTCACTCACTACAAACACTTCACTCACTACAAACACTTCACTCACTACAAACACTTCACTCACTACAAACACTTCACTCACTACAAACA